>NW_009729266.1:0-5363 GCF_000703405.1 Apaloderma vittatum | reverse complement strand
TCTTTCCTTATTCTCCTCTGCCCCTCTCCCCTGGCTTTCCAGTTTCTTCCACTCCTCCCAGAAGTAAGGTATCTTATCTTCTATAAAAGCAATAATTTTAAAGTCCCCTATTATTTAAAATACCAGTTTTCCAAAGAAAGCTTCTATTCTATCTTGTAGTAAATACAACACATACCCTTTTTAGCCTTTTCTTTTTAACTGGGCTTGCTCCCTATATCAGTCGCTATCTCCCCTCCCAGGAGGCATCTACAACTAACTGCACACTTTCCTGAACCTTCCCTGAAGCTCTACAACAGACAAGTCATCTCTGAAGTCAGTGGCAAAGGGAAAGGCATCGATTCAAAGGCATGCTGCTCCTTTATGGGATCAATTAAATTGTTCCAAGTTGTAATGCTAGATGCAGCTAAACTCACTCCTCCAGTCAGCCTTTTTAAACCAGAAGACATTCTTTTGTCCTTGCCATGAGCTCATATTCTCAGGGTGTTGTTGACTATACACAACACTGGTTGACACCAGAACAGCAAAACAGCTCCTTCGTGGGCTCTCCTTGAACCTGTCAGCTCTGGAGGAAGGATAGACCCAGCAGGTTTCATTGGGAGGAGGCAGCGCTGCAGAAAGCGTCGTGCTCTGCGAGCACAACTCCAGGAAGCACCATCTGCTTCTGGGAAGGTTTGGGGAAAACCCCAAATGGAGAAGTTGAGTAGGAGTGGGATCTTAATTTTATACAATTTCACTCTGCAGATGAGTAGAGAGCAACAGGTTGGTGTTATTTTTCGTGGGCAGCCCTCGACCTTCCCCTGCATCCACTGCGTGCTGAAACCCTGTGCAGTGCTGCAACCCTGACCAGGTTTCAAGCAGGCTCACAGGGATGAAGGTGACTGAAAAGACAAACAGCATTTAGGAAACAGAATGAAGGAAAAGAGACACAAGAACAATGTGAAAAAAAAAAAGTTACTGAAAAGAGGTAACAATAAGGAATGAAGAGCAAGGCAACTAATGGGCTTCAGATTTCTTTCTTTTCGTATTGAAGGCCAAGGCAAAGTCCTCACTTTTCCTAACAAATAACAGGCCATTACACATCTTGGAGAAATATAAACTTAAAAGCCCCAAAGATCTATGTCCTTCCCTGCCCCAAGGGGATACAGCATCCAGGGCTTCAGTTGCTTTGACCATTCAGTCAGTTTGGCCATAAATACCTACTTAAGGCATAAGAGAGTTTTGGTTTTAATTTTCCACGGTCCTGACCTTTAACTTAGTCTTAATGAAGAACTTAATCAGAAACCTATACATCAACTAAATGGTTATTCATCTGAATTACTAGGATGAACTCAAATTTTGCAAATGCTGACTACCCGCTTCTTCTAATGCATTCCCTCATTCCAGGGGTAAATGGTCACCACAGCTGTGGCCTCAGGAAATCGTAAGCTCAGTGGATTTTGCTCTAACAAGCTCATGTATTTGACAACACAAGGACACATATTTTTCTAGTCACAGTCCTCACTGAAAAGGCAACTGCAAATGTGAAAACTCAAACGCTATCAAAAACACCATGAACTTACTGTTGGGAAAGCAGTGACAGCAAAGATAGTAATTTTTTTTTTCCCCCAAAAAAGGGAAAGGATGGGTTCTTACGAAGTCCCTCCCATGAGATCAAACAGAACACGCTGGAAATTTACAGATGTACGAACTGGGAGTGGTGCTTTCAGGCAGCCCCTTCTCTAAAGGTGATCTGCAGTTGAAAGCAGCTGAACCACGTGCTGTCGCAGCACGGCAGAAGCACGGCTGCACGCAGAGCCCTGCCACGGGTGCCAGGAGCAAGGCTGTGAGGGGTGAAAGGCAGGACCGCCCTTTTTGGCATCAGGGGAGATGCTGAGTAAGAAGGTTGCTAAAACACGCCATAGGGAGCTCTCGCTGTTGGCACTGGTTTTAGCTTCATTGCTCCCAGCAGTGAACAATGTTACTGGTTTTAGTGACCTCCAGGTGCATCTTGGGCATCACCAAGGTTCACATTCATAATTCCTTAGTAAAAAAGCTGCCATGACACAAGGTTTAATGTTGATGATAGCAAGATAAACAGACAAGTTTTTTTCTCTATTGATAGTGTCCAGCAGGCTTCTGCAATGTCTTTCATTGACTATGTGATCTGGCAACTGTTTGTACCTGCTGTCTCTAACGCAATATTAAGAAATTAAATTCTTGATTTCTGTTTCTTTGATAGCTAGTAAGTGCCACATTCCAGTTTCAAGCATGCAGATATAACGGATGAGACTGAAACCCACATGATTTAGCAGAGGTCTGATCATTGCATGTCTCACAGCGACTACTTGGGGAGAAACTGTTCCGCAGACTGTTCCTCTCCTTGAGGTTTGGTTAGTCATTTGGTGGCTTTGCTTAATAATAATAAATAACTTTTACATTTCAATACTATCTTCTGCAAAATAAATGCACAGCAACGTACTTGCCCTCAGAGAAGTCCTGTATGCAAATGTCAGTATATTGCATACAAAAACTGACTTTTTATTTGTTGCAAGGCCAAGCTGGGGGAACTATGGAAATTTCTGCAACATTTTTATTAACAATACCTATGACTCAGGTTTCCTCACATTTCTGAGCCCAACCACACAGCGGGGTAAAGAGGTTAGCTTCTTTCCTGGGGAGAGGATGGAACAACTGCACATCGCAGCCCAGACTGGTACAGATAAGGGACTGGTGACCGACGGTGTGAATATTAACTTGTGACAGTCATTCGCCAAGAAACTTGAACAGACAAGGACCAGAAAGCAAAAAAGAGAGGTTCTGAAAACCTCAAGGCAACTCAGGGCCCAAAGCCAAGGGTGTGCTGGCTGTAGGGTATCCCAGCCAGCTGGCTGCCGTTCAGCAGCAGCACCCTCAGCTTGGGCACACTGCTGACCGCTGACAAGAACAGCAAATGGTATCCTTCATCTGTCTGTGAGGTGAAGGAAACTACCTGCGTCACTGCAGCCACCACCAAATGTCTCAAGATCAGGAGCCCAAGAAAAATTACAACTCATAGAGACTCCCTGGAGGGCCAGAAAGGGGAACACCTTTCCATAGTCAGCTATTTATGCAAAATCAAAGGGTCAAACAAAGAAATGAAGAAGACAGAAGGCTACAAGTTTGCTTAAATATGGGACACAAATAAAGCCCAGGAGATCAAGCACCCTACAAGTCTGCAGCTGCCCTGAAGGGATTTGGCAAAGTGACCCAAACAATATGTGGCACTGAATAAAGAGCTCCTGCTCTGGCCCATAGCTTTGATGGCTGCCTAGAAACTAACCTCCTGTGGGGTGAAATAAAGAGCTGTCTGGTTCCTGCCCTTTGCACTCATTTGAAATTCCTTTTGTCAAAGTCTCCAGCAGCAGCTTTCTAGCTTTAAAATCTCGTTCTCTCCTGGATGTCATTCCTCATCCTCTCTAAACTCTGCAATCACTCCTGTGCCCTCCACAGTTTCTGCAAGCACTACAGGCTTTTACTTTCTTCCTTCATGACATTACTATGAATCTTATCTTCCAACAGCCTCTTCAGTCAAGGTTTCCTGTCAACTACTCACAAATGTGCCCTGGTGACACAGACAATCTTCCTGCATAGACTGAACTCTCAGCCCCTCTTCTGGCACCTGGGCTGTGGTTGACCACCAGCTCAGAGACAGCCTGCTGCCCTTAGCCCTCCCCAACAGGCCTTCTTCTGCACAGCCCCTCAAGTGTCCAAACCTCACACAGCCAGCCTGAATTCCACTTAGGTCCACAACCTCTCAGGTTTGAAGAGTTAGGTCTTTACAGTGTCTCACCAACTCTGCTTCTTATCTCTACGTGACACAGTATTTCTTACCCACTTACAAAAATGAAACTCTTGTCCATCATCCTCCTCCTCCTCTGGTTTTCATTTCTCTTGAAATGCAATCTTTTACTTCCAAATCCATCCAGGGTGCTGCTGCAGGGATCATTTTTCCAAGCCATGGGTATAACCACATCACCTCTCTGCCTGTCCCTCCACTTCCCTACTCCATCCCTGGAAATGTTCGAAAATATATATATGTTGCACTTTGGGACACGGTTCAGTGGTCATGGTAGTTGGGTAGTGAGTTGCACTAGATGATCTTAGAGCTCTTTCCCAACCTACTCTATGAAAACCTCTTGACTTTCAAAGCCTGTTCTAGTCCCCCTCCACGTGCCCATGCATTCCCTCCAATGATTTTAAAAAACTGTTCTCACCTCTAGCAAATGATGACATCAGGCTCTACCAGCTCCTTGTTACGCATTTGAGTAAGTGCATACTGGGAGGGCAGATTTTTTTGAGGGATATCAGTAGGCTATTTTATTTCAAATCTCTTCTGTAAAATCTCATTTGCAAAGCAGTTGGGAACATCTGGCTTTTGACTATTACACTGGTCCAGAGCATTGCACTGTCTCCTATTGCTCTTGCACGCAGGCACATCCCTCCATCCAAGCTTGAACTACAAACCCCTTTTAGACAAGGGCTGCATTTTTTGCCCTCTACTCGCACAGTTCCCGGCACATCAGGAACAGAAAACACTCCTCTATCTGACAGAAATAAAAAAAGATAATCAAGCCTAACAGCAAAGTAAGTTGCTCTGGGTTGTCTGAGGCCAAGTGTGGCACACAACCACCACGGCTCGCACTAAGATCAAAAGCAACAATGCGATTCAGTCCACAGACAAAGATGAAATGCACTACTTGCATGGGAATATCCCAGAGTGCCTCAATTTTACGTTCATCATTAAATCTGCATTCTCTGTGTAGAATCAGCTGGGGCGTTTTAAAAATATGACCATGTTATTGCTGCCAGTCTGGAGACATGCCTGACCTGAATACACCCAGCTATTTTTAGCATGTCGTCGCTCTCCTTTCAGCCACCCCTTATTCACAAAACGGAAGTTATGAGGAAAGTTGTTCTTGGCTGGCGCCGGGAAGGCGTAGCCAAGCGAACAATAGGCAAAGCAATTCAAGAAGTGCAATAATAGGAGCTCTCCATTTTTCCTTCTAAATCTTAAGGGTGTTGAAAGTATTTGGTTAAAGCCTACAGCCTCAGTACGCTGCCGGAGCGCTGCTAAGCGGGGAGAACCAGAGGGCTGGCTGGGTCTCCCTGCACACACGCAGAGGGGAAATTCCCTCCCCCCGGCAGAATTCAATTGACACCAGCGGGGACACTCGTTACGCTTCCCCGCGACTGAAGCCGGAGCCGCTGCGAAGGCGTTCATTCGAGCCGTCCCCGCTTCTTTGTTTCCTTCTCAGCCTCCCCAAAATTCCAGCCCTGCCAGCCTCCCAGGGGGGCACCTTCCTGGAGGGGGGGGCCCCGGGCCTACGTTTCCCCGTAGCATCGCC
>NW_009729265.1:0-12130 GCF_000703405.1 Apaloderma vittatum | reverse complement strand
ATATATGTATAAGATTTGGGGAGAAGCCATGCAGAATCAAACTTGAGAAAGGAGTCAGGTAATTTTCACATGCCATGACCTACAACAGAAGTACACAGTATGTTTTTGAAAGATAAGCATTTGCTATTTCCCCAGTAAAAACTCCACGCAACTGAGAGTGGAAAAAACCTATTTTATTGGTAGAATACTGTGGTGGAGTGGCCCTGCACAGCAGCCAAAACTCATTAAGTCAAGAAAAAAGACAACTTAGTAAATGAAGGAAAGATAAAAATCAAGTGATGCAAAGGTAATCAACCAGAACTTACCATAAGCAGACCAATGCTCAGCCAGTCTTTGAACAACAGACACCCTGGAAGACATGAAAAGCCCCCCGAAACGCTTCCTTCTGCTACAACATATTTATTACTGAGTGTGATGTCACATTGTATGAAATATTGCTTTGGACAGTTAGGGTCAACTGTCCTATCTACATTTCTTTCCAATTTCTGGTGTTGGACAGAGTGGGAAACATAGACAGCCTTGACACTGTGCAAAGGCTATTTAGTAACAGCAAATCGTTGGTGTGTTATCAACACTGTTTTTAGTCACAAATTTAAAATACAGCACTGTATTATCCGCTAACAAGAAAGTTAACTCCATCTCAGCCAGAACCAGTACAAGCATAGAAGAAGTTAAACAGTAGAATGTGTAATGTAGTCAAATAATTTCTCTCTGTAATAACTGTATCCAGTTGCATTGCCTTTAACAGCAATCATTACTACATCATACAAAATATTTCAATAAAAAGGACTGGGTTTTTTTCAATGCATTCCAGTTTCTGCACAGCCTCAATCCCCTAAAAATTTATTCAAAATATTGCTTTATGATACATAAACCTTCACCAGTATGGTTCAAGGACTTCTGCTAATTACCTAAACTATAATGAATAAAATAATGTATTACATTAAGAGCTGTGTCTGTCTTTCTTTTGTCTGCTTTGGAAACACTTAGAGTAAGTCAGTCCTCACTGGGAGAAGAAACAGATCTCATTATTCACTTCCTTGTAAAATTCCTATTCTTGGCAGTCAGACAGCTGACCCTCTTACCTAAGTAAGGTGTTAAAATGGTTAACAGATTTGTTGAAAGTGACTGGTAACAGAGAGTCTATGCTTAACACAATCTTCTTCACAAAGCTCTTTGCTGCTCTAGCCATAGCAATCAAGGCTGTCGTGTCAGATCAGCTTCTTGATTATCTTTGCATATTTTTATGCATCGTCACAGGGCCAGTAACAAATTAATCATAAAATAGTTTTGTTAAATAAAGTGAATTTTATTGGATATTTCATGCCTCCTGTCCTAAACCTAACATACACATGCTGTCTTTTTCTAAACTAACTTAACTATTTGGAAATCACAGACTTTGCAAGGGATTACATTTCAATTTGGGAAAGAAATAATTAAAGACTGTACTTTCTAAATCATCATGCTTGATCCTATAACCAGGCCTTTAAAAATTCTCATAGGAGTATTCTTACCAAATAAAATAAGGCAATAATTCAGAAGTCCAGGCTTTACTAAATCAATAGTGTTTATGTGTACAGAGCAGAGATCTATTAGCAATACTTCACAAAGAGCTAGTGTTCAAAACACACTATTTTTTACAATACTCTGTGAGATAAAGACTACAACCTTTTTATGGACACAACTGCTGACAAGGGAGATCAAGCTAGTTTACTCAAGCTAGACTTAATAGTAAGGCACTGAACCTTTTACTATCCTCAGACAGACTGTTATGAAAAAAAGGCTAGTATAGCATTCTCGCATATCAAAACCTGAAGAAATGTAACAGTCAATTTGATGAACTTCTCAAGAAAAGGCTGGTGGAGAATAGCATAATTTTTGCATTATACTGGGAATAAAATCCTTGCAAGAATTTTAGAGTTTTGACCTTTTTTGGGCCTTAATCTTGGGATGAAAAATAGAAATTATGTATATGTTTATGAACTAAAAACCTGAAAAATAAAGATTAGGCTTGGGTTTGTTAAAACTCTCAAATTAGACTCCACTTCTCCAGCTATCCATCCACATGTTTATGTGTGCTGTGTTTACAATGGTTTCTCCCTGAATGGTCATTTTAACCTGAAAATCAGAATATTTTCTGAGAAAATTTATGGTCAAATTTCTCTGAAGAATCTTCAGATTCAAAAAGAAAAAGTGATACAGTGAGGAGGAAAAATCCTCTATTTTAATGCAAACCAAATTTTGTCAGAGAATTGCAGTGGATATTTCATCAATGCCATGAGGAATGTTGCTGCATTTCACCTGCACCTACTTGCAACAAATGATTTTCTGAGAGCATAGATTGTAAAAGTTCTTCAGAGTTTAGTAAAATTCATACAGTTGTAAGCCCTCCAGCTTCTGGGATTCCTGTACTTAGTCATATACATAATTTGCACAAAACACACAGAACCTTCATGTAAACTAATGCAGCATATTTAAAAAATACTTTAAAATAAATTTAATTTGAAATTAATCTCTGTAACCACACAATGCACAGTGAAGTAATAAAGTAAAGATAGCTCTTCACAGAATATTCATTAGAAAAACTGAAGGACATAACTGGCTGGAACTTGTCTCTGTTTCCAGAACACCACAAATCACAAACCTCTGTAACAAGTCACTAATTCTATAAATTTTAGTCTATTTTAGATTGTCCATGTCAAATGCTGATTTGCTTTAATTCATAGAAAATAGTATAGCTGAAGTTAAGGATTTATACTGCAGTTACCATTTTGAGAAAAAAAAAATACAGTTCAAAAAAACCCAAGAATTAATGTTTTTGCTACAAGTCTAAACACACATTCTGGGACCTTAAGTTTGTCCTTGCCTCTACTCATATTCTATCAAAGGAAAAATAAAATATTTTGAAAAGTTATTTCATTTTATTTCTCAAAAATCAGAAGTGGTAAATGAATATGGGTAATAAATTAGTTTTTCCTGAAGTATACACATGCATTTAGTGGCTATGTAGTCCTAGACGAGAAAACTAGCAGAAACACTTGGACCTGTTGTTATTTCGCTTTTGTATGTGGAGAGGAAATAATTCAAACGACTTCCAGTAGGAATTATTGCTTGCACATTTTCTTGCAAACTTCCATCACTCTGTATGAGGTGGCATTTTGATCTAATTCATCATCTCCTCCTAACTTCACCATTGCTTGGTAACATATTCTAAACTTTAAATGACTGTGATATTTCTTTTGATTCCTAAGTGAAGGCAATTGCATGTAAATCAGCCCTCTAAGGAATCCATAGATATTGCAGTGTTTTAAAATCCAGTTCTTGTCCCGTTATTCCAATGCAATAACTTCTCTCCTGTTACTTTAAACATTGTAAACAATTTCAGTTCTTTTATAGTAATTGGAAACTTAAGCAGTTTTGAGGCTTAATATTGCATATGTAAATATAGACTAATTGAAATCGCCAACTAATAAATGTTCCTAATATAATATTCATAAACTCAGGATATTTCATACAAATATTCAGTTGCATATGAGACATCTGAATTAAATTTTGCTTTGAATTAAATGAAAAATAAAGGTGCTTTCATTTTATTGCATTAGGCTTAAAACATTGTATTAGACATTGGAAAAGTGAATGAATTAGCACAGCAAGACTAAGGCAACTATGAATATCAGAACATGCATAATCATATTGCTCTTCTTCAGTGATTAACAATTTATACTGCAAAAAAAATGATCTCTGGATAAAAAAATGCAATGGTTGACAGTTAGAGGCACAACACAATCAAGTTTTTCCTGTCAATGTTCCCAAAAAATATCTCTATTTCAGTGTATGTTGCATTGAAAGTTATGTCCTCAGCTTGCTCATGCCATATTGCCGCTTACAGCTTCTAAAAGGCAGCAGGTGTGACATGGAACTAGTAAATTTGCTAGTCAAAATAAGAATAAAGTAAGAACATAACCTCATGGAAATGGAAGCTCACTGCACTCTTCTTTATACTGTATGCTTTGTAAGAAACACAGTTGCACAGCAACCATCAGACACCTTTATCACTAAGCTAAAAAAGCCTGAACACTGAACATCAAACATGCACTAACACCTCAGGCAGCCTTCTTGCCACTGAGCACCAGCTGTGTCAGGGTAACTGCCCACGTCCTTCTCCAAACTGATGGCCCCAGGATATAGTCCTCAGGCAGATTCTCCTCAAAAGTACTAGCTGGAATATCTGGACTAGTAAGACATTAATCAGACTGCTGAAATGGAGAATTTGGTTAAGAATAAAAAACAAACAAAAAACCCCTCAAACAAAACAAAACAAAATAACAAACCCCCAAACAAACCCAAAACTATTAAGTGTAGGAACACTTGTGTCAATAGAGTGCTAACTCTGCAGCACAATGATAGCTGTGACATAGCTTTATGTAGTGTTTCCCTACTGTTTCTCACATCACAGCAACTGCTAAAGTGTAAAAGCGTGATGGATTCTGTTCAGTATTACTGTAATTATGAAAAAAACCTGAAAATTGCCTGCTACTGCTCTTAAAAGCACACAGACATCTGTGAAACAAGAGCTCTTGGTTTTATAAAATCTTTTAGGTGTTCTGTGAGCAGGTTGCAGTACCTGATGTTTAGGCACTTTCAGGGAATCAGCCTTCAGCATCTGCACTGGGAGGTACAGTATGGCTGTCTGTGAGTTTGCAACGGCTCAATAGTTCTGGCCACACATCCTCTGGCATTTCCTGTCCATAGTCATCGACAAAGTCGCAAAGAAGTTGCATGTGATTTCTCTTTTCTGTGAGACATTTCCCATGACTGAATTCTCTGAATAGGGAAATGTTGCTGGATCTCAGGTCACAAAGAAAATTAGCCTTACATCTGTACAGACATGACCATTGTGTCTGTGTACACAAACTTTTTCACATCCATCTTCCCAAATAGTGTGATTTTCTTCTTAATACACATGGCTTTGAGATGTCAGCAATCTTCCAAAAGCTGACGGCTTGGCCAGGGCAACTTTGGTGAGCAAGCTGGTCAGCATGTGTTTCCAATATGTATGCTATTGGCTTAATTAAGTTTAATTAACAAGTGTTTATGTCTGTTTTAGGGGACAATGGCTATCTATCTAAGGCTTATTTATTTGCAACATATGGTATTCTGGTAAATGATTGCCAGAACAACTGTAATGAAGCAGTTAAAAGAACTTCTTCAGTTCAGACTTTTGGAATAATAAAAAACTTTTTCAGATGTCTGCATAGTGCAGGAGATGCATGGACCTGGTGCTCCTTTCAGTGCCTCATGACCTAAGGGAATGGGAGGTGGGAAGAAACTCACATGGTATTAAAAGAATTAAGCAAAATCTTGCATATAAGAGAAGTGAGAGAAAGCATAACTCATTGTATTATTTTAAAAATCACTAAAATTTATTCTCTCTATCATAACACATTTGTGTATGTCTTCGACTTTGCAGGTCGCAATTATAAATATACACTTCTCATGGACTCTATGCAATCACAGGAACTAGATCCAGATAAAAAGGTTTGCCTCTAAAATTTATGACAGAAAAAAATAGGCACATCCCACACAATAACAGATGCTTGTCCAAGTAAATACAGATGTTGTAATATGCTGCTTTTTAATGGGATTGGCCAGCAAAAGCACTAAATTCATAACAATAGTTTGCCATTAAAGTTAATCTTCTGATCCAGAGTTGATGCTGACTGCATTTCTGTCTTGATTTTAGCTAGGAGCTCACTGGCAGTTTAACTGCCTCAGAATAAAAATCTTTATTATTTCATGGAAGTATCTTTAATTTTGCTGGAAACAATGGGGGTGTAGCCTTCATCAAAGCTTTTTTTTTAATTACATCTTTGAAATATTGCTCTCAGGCTTATACTTGCAAACCAGCAATGGAAAAAGAGTCACACCAGTTCTGGCACCCTTGTGGCAAAAAGTGGCACGCAAACTGAATATACAGGCTTTTGAGGAGGTTGCCTTACAAATGGAAATTTCCAGGAGGAATTCTTCATTCTGGCTCAGTCTTCTCACCATTAGCTACATCCTTAGTATTACTGAGAGGACTCTACGTCATGTTCTTCCCTGCTCCTCACAAAAAGAGAGATACATCTTTTGTCTGTAGGCAGCTGTCACAGCTCCTCTCTCCCTGCGCTGGCAAAGTATGTGGTATGTCTCCATGGCTTCCAGGCACATGTAGATTTTTGCATGTAATCTATGGGGTCAGGACCTTTGCCCATCTATGCACTGCATGGATAAATGTGCTTGCCCTCCTCTTCACAAACTTCTGCAAGCTTCAGATTAGCCATACTTTAGGTAAGGGGCCAGCATCTTTCCCTCTTAAACATTAAAACTTCCATATATCCTGTTTCCCTAATGCCATGATGTGAGTTCTGCACCTTAGGAGAAAGCATCATACTTCTCAATTTAAAGAGGTTTAGAGGGAATCTGACCATATGCTTGCATGCACATCCAGGTTTGAAAAACTGCAGTTAGAACTTTTTACAGTTGAAAAATTTGGTAGCTTATTTCATGCTGGCTGTGCTTGAAACTCTCTCAAGTCTACTGTTACCTATAATTTGAACACAATTTATTATGATGGTGTTAAATGAAACTGTATCTTCAGATTATTTTTTACTATTAATTCACTATTCTATACTTACCTTTTTTCTTATTTTTTTTCCCCTTGAACAGTTCTTTCAGAGTCGTTCTTTGTTTCACAAAGAAAGAATTTTGCAATTTGTCTTTCATAGAAATAAAGAAAAAGTCTTCAGGAAGAGTTTTCACAGAAATATTTTTGTCCTTCATTGAGTCAATGCCATTTTACACATAAAAATATGCAAGTGGCACAAACACTTGTGGAATTTAAGAAAGTAGATACTTACAAAGATAGTTTTTGGAAGGATGATTATTTGGGGGGTTTTGGGAGCATGATTATTGCTGCTTTGCCAGATTAACAGTCAGATTCCCTTCCCACCTGTACTCAGACAGTTGCATATACTTTTTTCTTCTCAGATCAATATTGGTGTTCCAATATTTTCTACCCAGCTCCCATACACAAAGAGCAGCCTTTACCCATGGAGTTTAACAAAGATCCTAGAATACAAAATAATAACATATGTGATAAAGTACTTCAGATAAGAAGCAAGTAACCCTTGAAGTCAATTAATAAAAGCTATTTTTTTGGGGGGGGGAGCAGAAAGTGCTATATTCTTAAATTGTAAGATCCTTCTTTTCTATTTACAGAACATAATACATAAAATTGCTAGAGTAGATGGACCTAGTACTAGAGTCTACTTCAAAGTGAATATTTACTATTATTTTTCTGCTCCCTCTTGATACCGTTTCTCTGCTTTCTCGATAATCCCACTAAACACTAGAGCAGCTATCTAAAAATAATAGTTTCATTCAACAAGGAAGAGTAACAAAACTGACTCAATGTATTTAATTATAGTCTACCATGCTGTTATGCCATTGCCAAGAGTTAAACATTATCAAATAATGAAATATATTTACAAGTGACAAATAAGATATATTAATTCTGAAGGGCTGCAGAGTTCAGGAGCATGGTGGTATGACACATACACCACCAGCTTAGAGATCAAGTGTGGACAATCATGTGATCAGAAGTCTTATGCAATTACTTCTTGAAAGTATTTTATCCATATATCATTTATAAAGAGATGTCAGAAAATCTTTAAATCATTGAAATTTTGCCAAGACTGGCTAAAAAACAGATGACATTTCAGTTTCCTGTTCTGAGAAAAGACTAAAATACTCAAGAGTGGGTAAAAGCTCACAAAACTGATTTTTATAATGCTGGTAATATGCTCTCAAGAGGAAAAAAAGGAACTATTTCCCACTAATTGAAATGCTATTCCTCATATTGATATGATATGCAGTATGCAGGACAGAGTTGATTTTAAGACTATCCCAGCCCATCAGTGCTTAGGAGCTAATGATTCACGTGAAGTTTACATATTCAGGGCAAATGCAAGCCTATACAACCCTGTAGAAGTCAGTGACATTATATTTCTTACACCAGGTTTGATTTCAGTACATACTTCCTTGGTTTAATAAGTAGAACTGCTGCTTGATTGATACTACAGTCATAAAATATATAAAGAAACACAAGAAGAAAGTTAAAGAACAGTTTTTGAAGGAGACTATTTTTGTCATTACTTCTGTAATCAGGTCTCCACTGTTATCATTGTTACTGAAATACTGAAAGACAAGGCACCACTTCGTACCCCCAAAACGTGGACATTAGACAGGCTTCCTCATCAAAGTTTTGTCTGGAGGCTTACAACAAAATTCATTTTCAAAATAACAATTTAGTAGTAACATGGTAGACAGTAATAGTTCAGTAGTTCTGTTACAGACTTTAGCTTTTGCAGCAGATAGAATCATAGAACATTTTCGGTTGGAAGAGACCTTCAAGATCATTGAGTCCAACCTTTGTCCTAGCCCTATCAACACCACTAAATCATATCCCTCAGCACAACACCTACCCATCTCTGAAATACCTCCAGGGATGGTGACTCAACCACATCCCTGGGCAGCCTGTTGCAATGCCTGACAGCCCTTGCAATAAAGAAATTCTTCCTAATATCCAACCTGAACCTTCCCTGGTGCAACTTAAGGCCATTTCCACTTGTCCTGTCACTGGCCAGTAGGGAGAACAGACCAACCCCTGCCTCGCTACAGCCTCCTTTCAGGTAGCTGTAAAGAGCGATAAGGTTTCCCCTCAGTCTCCTCCAGGTTGAGCATAGCTCAGATTCCTCAGCTGTTCGTCGTATGACACATGCTCCAAATCCTTTACCAGCTTGGTAGCCCACCTCTGCACCCTCTCTAGCACCTCAATGTCCCTCTTGGAGTGAGGGACCCAAAACTGATCACAGAACTTGAGGGACAGCCTCACCAAAGATGAATAAGAGGGGAATGATCACCTTCCTGCTCCTGCTGACAACACTATTCCTGGAACAAAAACATCGTTTTGCTACAATCCTAAGAACAAGCTGTTAAAATAGTTTGTTTGTTTGGTTAGATACTACGTGAACTAGAAAAATTCTATGAAATATATTCTTAACTGTGGAAGGGTAAGGGACATCTGAGAAATACTGTTGTGGTTATGAATTGGTATTTCACCAAAAGATGCAGAAATATTTTGGGAGTTTGAACTGTAGCTAGGACTTTTGGTTTTTTAATCCACACGGAGGAAGACAAGGTAAAATAATATAAGTACAAAAATTATACTTGAAATCAATATTATAGTAACATTAAAGTGGAAATTCTGGTTGTCCAAAAAGTCAAGAAGCTCCAACTTAGCATGATGGTGTCCCTTTTCACTTACGAAGTTCAAGACTGTTTTCATCTATAATTGCCTAATATACACATTGACTGAAAGTCTCATAACATAACAGTTGACAAGGAAAAAATAAAAAAGTGTTCTTTCCCACCCTAACTTTCTGAGCACTGTGTCACATGGGCTTTTTAAGTATGTTGGAGCAAAGATGGAAAAAATGAAAATGTCCTCACACAAGAACAGCTTTGAATTCTTCAGGTTGAACCTTTTCCTAGGGGAGTACTACAATGACTGGTGTTCACCTGAAACAAGGTGCTGTGCTGGAAAAAAAGAGCGACTTTCTCCTCTCTCTCTCCTCTCTCTTCCTTCAGTGTACTTAAGAGACTCTGCCTTGCCCAGCTGTCAAAAGAAAAGACTAATGGCTGGGCTGTGAGTATAGATGCTGCTTGTGAGAAATATGCCCTCACAGTTCCAAGTCTAAGAGATGAACTGAGAGAAATTAAGACATTGACTGTCCTGACGTTTCCCTACATCCTTGTTCAGGCAGCTCTGTTTTCTATCCAGAGGTCTCAAGGGACCTCATCCTTCACATACATTGTACCAGTAGCCTGAATGTGTAACATGAAACTGCACATTCACCATGCAACGAGAGGATTGAGTACCGAAAAATATAGGTTGTCAAAAGCCCTAAATCCCCACATGGACATCAGCTCATGGTATGGCCACATCCCTACCCAAATCAACAAAGGATCAGGTTATACTACAAATAAGGTTTTGGTTTTACTTGAAATGGGGAAAAGTCATAACTAAAAAATATTAGAAAGATTTTTTAACCCAGAAGGCTCTTTAAATCATTCCGCTTCCTACATTCTTCAAAATCCCTACAACTGTGGTCTTCATCTTAACACCAAGCATGACATTGCACAGAACTGAGATTAGCCTTGTCATAGTGAAAAATAACCATCTGGCAGTCCTGGCGCAGCGTAACACTGTATTGCTTTGAAAAAAAATCACAAGAAGACCAGCTTATTGTAATTATGAACAATTAGCCTCATATGTAATACTGTAATGTGTTTAAAAAGAACTTTAATTGTTGTCACTTTTCCTAGGAGGATCAATGACATTTTTCTATAAGAAAGTAGGTGGTGACAAAATTGAAGAGGTGCATGTAACAAAATTTAAGTTTTGTCCCTCTGTTCAAAAGTCTCTTTGCCTGCAGAAAATTATATCTAGTGTCTGCCAGAAATCCAATCCCAGGTGTCAGCTTTCTGCCTCAGAACAGTTTTTCCATTTGCCACTCCTCTTTTGAATATGTCATCCAGCAAGGTAAGCACTGCTGCTGACATGACCCTGATAGGCTGACATACAAACAGAAATTAAACTCATGATGTTCAGTCTTCTGCTCATTGACTGAATGCCCTTACAATGATACTATTTAGAAGGAGTGTTTACTATGGAAAACAGGTGTTTGCTTTGTATGTCTTGCATAAGACTATCATCGTATTTTCTCTAACATAAAGACTTTCAAAAGGTGTTTCAAACCCTGAAGAAGCAGGATTAAAATTAGGAAACTACTTCCCTTCTATAAGCTAACTCAAAACTAAACAAAATAAAAATGTCCTTAACAGTCTTCAAATAGTTCTTGTAGGCCAAAAAAATGCAAGAGTGTACTATGCAGATAAAAGGAGTGGTAGAAAGAATAATTTAGGTTCTTATGCATCAGTTAGTATACTCAGACATTCAATATGAAGACAGCAGTCAGGCCTTGAACTTCTGACACAGCACCTGCTACAGTAAGAGCTGGCATTAAAAAGAAATAATCTTGACATGGGCAGAGCTTTAGCCTCCATATAATAGATGATCAACTTTGCAAAATCAGCAAACAGCAAAATCAGAACATATGTAAGATGACTCAGTCTGCAAAGGTAGATGAGATTTTGTTTATCTCTCAGGAGAGAAAGTGTCTTCCAGGAGAGATGAATGTGAAGTCTTAATTCAGACTGTGAGCCTGAGGCAGGAGGTGTCTTATTTTTTCTCTGTGTTGCGTGTATCACAAAGGCGTCCCAGGTGTTACCTGGGGTCACTACAATAAGGAGACATTAGTGATTTTCTGTGAAAAACACAAACAAGCACAATCATATGAGTATAGATTTTGTATTATGAAATGTCTATCATATGTGTAAGAATGTGTGTTTTTACAACATTGAACAACTTCTGCTTTTAGAAAACATGAGAAGCCAACAGTCCAGGAACATAGCAATGCCTAAAAATGTTTCATAACCTATGTGAATTAAAATATTAATACTTCCAGTATAAACGAATGTAGGGAGTTGCAAACCCATCAAAAATAGGCTCCATGGAACAGAAATGCCAAATGTGATGCTCTGGTAGTTATCTACAAACAAAAGCCAACATTAAATTGCAGTATTTAAAAGAAAAGTATTTAAAGAATATAATGAGGGAAAAATATTTAAGGTAAATACAATACTCATACGGAATTTTTTAGTTATTAAATTTGTATTTAAATCGAATCATCTTCCAGTCTCAAAGCCTTTCTTTTTCTTTAAGTGAATGGAACTTACTTTAAGGATCAATCAATTCTAATAGAGCATAATGAAGTCCCATACTATAAAAGTGATACTCAGAACTGAAAGATACATGCGGGCATTTTTGCTTGTTTAACTATTAAATACAGAATAGTCAAGGTAGACAGCATGACCTTATACAAGGTTATTTTATGATGTGTCACATGTGGAAGCAAAGGACTGTACTCAGTGATGCAAGCAGTCCCTTTCTGCAATATCCCTCCCC
>NW_009729264.1:0-1745 GCF_000703405.1 Apaloderma vittatum | reverse complement strand
GGTGACCAGTGCTGTCCCCTAGGGATCAGTATTGGGCCTAGCCTTATTCAACATCTTTATTGATGACCTGGATGAGGGAATTGAGTCTACTCTTAGGAAGTTTGCAGATAACACCAAGTTGATGGGGAGTGTTGATCTGCCAGAGGGTAGGAAGGTACTGCAGAGGGACCTGGGCAGGCTGGGTTGATGGGCTGAGGCCAATGACCAAGTGCAGGGTCCTACACTTTGGCCACAATCACCCCCTGCAGCGCTACAGACTGGGGAAGGAGCGGCTGGAGAGCGGCCCAGCAGAGAGGGACCTGAGAGTACTGGTTGACAACTGATTGAACATTAAATCATAGAGTCATAGAATCATAGAATGTTAGGGGTTGGAAGGGACCTAGATCATCTAGTCCACTCCCTCTGCCAGAGCAGGATCACTTAGCGCAGGCCACACAGGAAGGCATCCAGACAGGTTTTGAAAGTCTCCTGAGAAGGAGACTGCACAACCTCTCTGGGCAGCCTGTTCCAGTGCTTCATCACCCCCAAAGTAAAGTGATTTTTCCTCATGTTGAGGTGGAACTTCTTATGTTCTAAATTATTTCTTGTTCTATTGCCAGGCACCACTGAGAAGAGATTGTCCCCTTCCTCTTGACACTCACCTCTCAGATATTTATATACGTTAATAAAGTCCTGTCTCAGCCGTCTCCATTCAAAGCTAAACAGCGCCAGTTCTCTTAGTCTCTCTTCATAGGAGAGATGTTCAAGTCCCTTAATCATACTCTCCATTGGACTCTCTCCAGTAGGTCCCTGTCTCTCTTGAATTGGGGAGCCCAAAACTGGACACAGTATTCCAGATCTGGTCTCACCAGGGCAGAGTAGAGCGGGAGAAGAACTTCTCTAGACCTGCTGCATACACTTTTCTTAATGCACTCCAGGATCCCATTGGCCTTCTTGGCCACAAGAGCGCATTGCTGTCCCATGGACAACTTACTGTCCACTAGGACTCCAATGTCTTTCCCCATGGTGCTCCTTTCCAGCAGGACGTCCCCTAATCTATAGTGGTGCCTGGTGTTATTCCTCTCCAGATACAGGACTCTACACTTGTCCTTATTGAACTTCATGAGATTCAGCTTTGCCCAGCTCTCTAGCCTGTCCAGATCTCTTTGGATAGCAGCACAGCGCCAGCCCCTCCTCCCAATTTTGTATCATGAGCGAACTTGCTGAGGGTGCACTCTATCCCCTGGTCCAGGTCATTGATGAAGATATTGAACAAAACTGGCCCCAGCACTGATCCCTGGGGAACACCACTGGCCACATGCTTCCAACTTGGCTCTGTGCCACTGATCACAACCCTCTGAACTCTGTTGTTGAGCTAGTTCACACTCCACCTCACAATCCTATTATTTATCCCACATTTCTTGAGTTTATCTGCGAGGATGTTATGGAGGACAGTATCGAAAGCTTTACTGAAGTCATAGAATCACAGAATGGCCTAGGCTGGAAGGGACCTTAGAGATCATCTAGTCCAACCTCCCTGTCATGGGCAGGGACGCCTCTCAACTAGATCAGGCTACTCAAGGCTCTGTCCAACTTGGCCTTGAACACCTCCAGGGAGGGGGCAGCCACAACGTCTCTGGACAATTTATTACAAGGTCTTGCCACCCATGTACTGAAGAACTTATTCCTAAGATCCAGTATAAATCTAATCTCCTTCAACTTAAACCCATTTCCCCTTGTCCTATCAGTGGACACTCTTGTCAAAA
>NW_009729263.1:993-1471 GCF_000703405.1 Apaloderma vittatum | reverse complement strand
ACTTGCTACACCTGAAGTCCGTCAGGCACTCAGGTCGCACAAAGTCCTGCAGAGCTGTGGTGACAGACGAGGCTGCCCGGAGAGTGAGAAGGGAGAGTGCTGAGCTCAGGGAAGCCCCTTGCCCTGGCACTGGCTGGGAGGGGACAAGAAGACCGAGGGAGCTGGCGCCGAGGAGACACACCCGTTTTTTTTAAGAGGAGGCAGCAGGAGGGCATCCTGCTGAGCACTGCCCCCAGCTCCCAGGGCTTCCCAGGGCTGCCAAGGGCTGCGTCTCTGGGCCACCGCTCCGTTCAGCTCCTGCCTGAGTGCAGGCTCCGCCAGGGCAAAACCAACCCAACCCACCAGCCTGGGAGCCAGACGGGTGCTGAGAGGGGCAAAGGGAACGGGGAGGAGAGCACGGCGAGGGGGCAGACAGGACCAGCTCGTTCAGCTTAAAGCCAGCCCCCAAAGGGAGACCACTGCCACGGCCTCCCCCGAA
>NW_009729263.1:0-247 GCF_000703405.1 Apaloderma vittatum | reverse complement strand
GGCCTCTGCGCTTGTCCTTATAGAACTCCATGAGGTTCCCCTTTGCCGAGCTCTCCAGCCTGTCCAGATCTCATTGGAGTGAAGGTTATGGAATATCTGGAATGACAATTTCTCAGTTGACTGAGATAGTGTGTAAAGTTTATAGTAACAGGGAGGAGGTTGAAAAGAAGAAAAGTGAAAAAACCCCAGAAACTGTGATCACAAACAAACGAGCATACAGCAATAGCCCAGGGAACTGATAAGCTCA
>NW_009729262.1:0-8106 GCF_000703405.1 Apaloderma vittatum | reverse complement strand
TTTTCCTTCTCCTGACCATCTCCCCCTCCAGCAGAGATTAGTATTTCGGCGTAATTAACGTCGCTGTTGCTGCTTTAAATAAACAATGGGGAAGATTAACGTTGACTCATTAAGCCTAAACAATGACATTTTGTTTTGTGACTTCAGCCGGAGAGAGTCTCGAGGTTAGAAAGAAAAACAAAAGGAGGGAGGATAAGCGCGGCTTGAGAAGAGCTATTGATGAGCTTTCATGTGTCGCCCTTGTTTCAGGAGCCCAAAGTTGGAATGGTGCTTTTTTTGCCCAAACTCGTGCTTTTCATCCACAGATTATTAAGCCTAAACAATGACATTTTGTTTTGTGACTTCAGCCGGAGAGAGTCTCGAGGTTAGAAAGAAAAACAAAAGGAGGGAGGATAAGCGCGGCTTGAGAAGAGCTATTGATGAGCTTTCATGTGTCGCCCTTGTTTCAGGAGCCCAAAGTTGGAATGGTGCTTTTTTTGCCCAAACTCGTGCTTTTCATCCACAGATTGTTGTTTTTTTTTATAGTTGTGGACCTTGCGTAATTTGACTTAATGTATTGTTAAGGTGCAATCCTGAAAACAGTCAGGACATGCAGTAATAATTCACGTATGTTGTTCCTTCTGGGTGTTTTAGGGGACGTGCGCTTCGTAAGTCGTTATTAAAGTACGTTAGAAACAAGAAAATAGGTATCGGCGTGGTTGGCTGCACCATTTGCGTTACCTTATCCGTGCACGGTGGGTATGGTTTCCTAAGGCAGCCCGAAACACAGGGGCTGCTTTGCATCCTTCCTTTCCTTAAACGAAGAAATGAGTCAAAATTAATATTGAAATGGTCCCGATTTGGCTTCTAAGTTCCTGTTTCGGGAGGTGGAATGAGCCGCTTTTTGGGTTTGAAAATGCGTTTCTCGGGAGAGTTTGCTTTCGAAGAGAAGAGATGGGAAGCCTAAACCTTAGAGATCATCTATTCCAACCTCCCTGCTCCCATGGGCAGAGAGCTTGGATTAGATGTCCAGCCTAAGACATTCTAGGATTAAAACAAGTGGGGTGCTGCAGGATATACCCGAGAGATGGGTGAGCTCCGTAGTCGCGTGTTGCCCGACTTGCTCACGTGTGCCTTTTGCTGAGTGTCCTTGTTCTCGTCCCTTTCTGGGGCAACCCCTTTGTAAGTAATTGTAGCAGCAAAACCTGTTACTGTGTCATTGCTCTGGTCACGCAGGGAGAACGTGTAATGCTGTCACAGAGGAAACAGGGCTCCATTACCCAGAAATCTTAAAAAGCTGCAGAGCACGCTCAGAAACAATAACCCAGTCACAACCCTCTTTTTCTTTGACTTTACGAAATAGCACTATCTTTAATTGGGACTTTTTCCGTACCAAATATCAGACTTTCGTTGTTTTTCCTATAGATTGAAGTAAAAAAAAATAAAAATCAAAGGTAGGATTTGTTTTTTATGGTAGGGTAACTTCTCTGTTCTTTTCTCCCTGAAAATTTGCCTGTGAGAGAACATTTTATTTTGCATGTTAAACCTTTTTTTTGAGGGAAATGTAGAATTGTTCCTCTAGGAAGAACGGTTTGGACTTGGTTAAGGCTTGCAGAGGCCTGAACCTGAAAACAAGGAGCCATGAAAAAGCTGGTTAGAGAGAGACTGGGCCCAAATGTCTTGGCCGAGGTCACGCTGAGCTGGTGGGAGCTCAAGAGCCTCTATATGTACCGGTGACACTTGTCAGTCTGGCTGAGCTATATTGGTGGAGGAAGGCTTTTCGAACCTTCTTTTTCCTCCTCCTTCATCAAAATGCTTTCGGAGACGATTTGTGACTTTTTTCCCCCCTCTGTGTTTAGATGGAGGTCACTTGAGCTATAACACCGGCATGGAATAAAGGAAAAGACCGGCTGTGGGGAGCATTTGCTGCGAAAGCTGCGCTGTGACCTTTGCGAAGCGCGGGGGGAACAATACACCTGCCCCTGGCACGGGGCTTCTGCTCAGCTCTCGGAAACCCCGGTCTCAAAATGACAGCAAAAACGAGACGCGTGAAGTCCCAAATTTGTCTGTAGGCCTCCTTCGTAGGAGTGTTTCGGTCAGTGCTGAGAATGCCTTTTTCACACGATTTCGAGCAGTTCTAAGCCGTGGCAGGTGAAATCGCTGTCCTTGGACCGAGCGGGACTGCAGGCGTGACCCCGCGTTACCGACAGTCTGCTGAGACCCAAGCAGGCCCGACAAAAGGGAGCTGGTGCTCTAAAATTACGCGGCTTGAAGCAGGGATGGATGCGGCACGGCGAGGGGGAGGGAGACTGTAGAGATCCCTCGGATTTCGTTTTTGGGTGATCTACTTGTGAGCTTCGCGATGGAGCAAAAGGACGTGTTACCCTCGAGAGAGAGAGGGAGAGAAACAAAAGGTCAGGAGTGAAGCGTACGGGTCAGGAACCTTTTAGCTGTTTGGAGGAAAGGCAGATGTCTTGGGATTAGCGATGTGGCTAATGGAAGAGAGTCACTGGATGAAAAGAAAAATTAAAAAAGCATTTTAGAGTTCTCTCTAGTGTTATCAGCCTTCTTTCCGGAGAGAAACTGGGGAGATTCTGGGTTTGGGAGGATTAGTTTGGCACGAGGGCGAGTCGAGCGTTGATGTGGGCAGCGGAGAGGTGAGGTCAGCAGGGACGATGGTCGTGTTTCTGAGCTTCTGATGTGCTGGAGAGAAGTGGATTAAAGGTGAGAGAGCTGCTGAGAGCTATTCTTTCCTTCCCTGCCCCTGACTAAAGGAAGCTTGGTGTGATTGCGGAAGGCAAAAATCGAAATGTACGGCACTGGAGGGAAATGGACTGAGGAAGGAGAGGACCAGCAGAGAAAAAGAAGGTGTGACTGGTCTGAAGTGTGTAAAAAGGTGATGAGGGGAGAATGATCGTTGAGCAGAGGGATTGACTTAGAGCTGGAGAAAAAAGGGGGAGTGAGGGGGCCAAAGCGCTGCGCTGGGTGTAGCGCAAGGTGCAGAGGGAATGGAAACACCATCGTGGGGTTGTAAGTGGAAAAGAGTAGCTAATGTAAGGATAAGGAAGTCAGATATCCGTAAGGATAAAGACCGTGGTGCGGAGGGGGAGGAGGAAGATTATGCGCTTGGAATTTATTCAGAGCCCTCTCTGTAGTAGGGTAGAAGGAACCACAAAGCTAAAGGGGCGTCCAAAGTTGAAACTGCCCGAGGAGCAGGAAATGGCATTGGAGGATATCGCCGCACTGAGGTGATTAAGCAGCTTTTGGGGGGTTTTAATAGGATTGTCTTGCTTTTGCTGTGCTCTATAGCCCTAGAAGCCACACGAAGGGCACAGACCCTTTTCTCTTTTGGCTGTACGCTCCTAAACTTAGAAAAACGCTGAGAGCGCTGCTAGTTTTTCCTGTATTTTGCAGGTGCTGAACTCGAGGGCAGCTCCAGTGAAAGGCATTTAGCTTTGCTCTGTTGAGCAATACTTGATCCTTCCCTGACCAGGGCAGCCCAGCAGTTGCTTTGAGAGACTTTAAGCGGTGAAATGAATTACTGGAGGAGGAAGGATATTACTGACCTTCCTCTTCTTTCCACTCTCTCAGCTCTGAACTGGTAAGTTAAGTGCTGAACGGCTTACCCAGATAAATCCCAACCTCCTTCCCTTTTCCATTGCTGGAGAGGTTATTTTCGAGTGGACCGTGGGCAAGCTTAGCCTTTCAGTCTGAAGGGGATCTGTCACTTCTCTGCTTCTCTTGTCACCTTGACTGGCCTCCCCATGGCAGAGACAAGCTTGGGAACCACTGGAACTTCAAGTAATCATGAGCGATAGCTGTCAGCCCTGCTCACAGAATATTTCAAAAGCATTACGGAAAGCTGCCTGAATACCCGAGACTGCTCCAATAATACGCTTTTTAGTGTTGTTTTTGGAGTTGCAAGACTCTTATTCTGTAGGTTAACTATACTGAACTCAGTGAATACTGTGGATGTCTCCGTATTGCTCAGAGCCGGTGGAGCTGCCAGTTACTCACAGATGTTGAGAAAATGTTTTCTTGCTCTTTCTTCTTTTCATTGTTGAAGCAGAAATATTACAAGCCATATGTGTCTATGTGTACAATAATTTCCTCTTCCTACGTACATTGCACTTACTTGCATCATTAGCCAGACGGAACACAAACTGTTCTGTCTCTTGATTTTTTAGTTTGTTGTATGGCTTGTATAATCAAATAACCACCAACCAGAAAGGCCTGGCTTTCTAAACCGAGCTGAAATGTAGCCAGTCTGACCCTCAATTCTGATATTCTTACTCATGCCAAGAAGACAGGTAGGGCTTTTTCCCCCCCGCAAAGGATTTGAAGAGCTAATGGAGCGAGTTGCTGGCTGGTCTGTGCTTCCAGCAAGTCGAGCTGACCGCTGATGCCGTGGGGATTTGATGCTTTTTCATTGGCAGAATGTCAGGGATAAGTTTTGTTCCCAAGCGGCTTAGTCAGTCGGGCTTACGGGACATCTGGGCTGACAGCGTGGACTTTTAAAATGTGTCCTTCTAAAGAGCGCGTGGTGTCGGTGGCTTCGACCTCGGTTCATTTGTTAGGTGCTGCCTAAGGCAAATATTTGATTTTTATATCCTTCAGCAGGTCAGGACTGCTCGTGGGTTACGCGGCAAAGTAAGTTGGTGGCTTTTCTCTGTGCTGCAGGGAGACAAATTGGGTCATTTTCTTGTGCTTCCTTTTACTAACTGGGAGAAGAAAAGCTTAAGGTGGGGGAACGAGGGTTGGAGCCACTGCAAAATGTGTTATCCCAAGCTTCCACCTGAAGATCCTGATACATGACTTTGCCGTTGATGAATGTAGCTGAGAGCCATGCGGGAGGTAGCCTTTTCCTTGGCACGTTTTTTTTAATTTCAGAATTGATCTCAGATTTTTCTAAAATCTAATATATAGAGATCCTAATTAGTTGTTAGCTCGGGGTTATGTTTCTGCTGTGGGCACAGCGCAGGAGAAATACTGCTCTTAGCTCCTTGGCAAGACGAGCTGACCTCTCAGCTGAGCAAAGCAGGAGCATCAAAGCTGTGACTGATTTTTTGGTTTTTGCCTGCCTGTGTGAGCAAGGAAGGAGGAAGAGGAGGGAAAATGCAGTATAAAGTAGATTGAGTACTATTGGTTCCATATTTAGAAGATCACAGGAGAATCTGAACTTCAGTGTGAGTTTTTGGAACTCGTGGGAAGTTAATTTTGTAGAGATTTTCTTACCCATCTCGGTTGTACCTTTTCCTCCTCTGTGTTTTGTTGCTTCTCTCGTGCTGTGACATTCTCTGTTGCCGTTAACTGGATGGGAAAGGAAACGCGTTGTTCTGCAGTCCCACAAACCACGTCTGAGCTATCTCACCACCTCCAAAACCAAACCAGACACTAACCTACACGTGCACTACGTGGGGTTGTAGAGCATGAGGAGGTCATCCTTTCAGAAAATCGCCGTTGCAGGCCTTGGCCATCGCTTTCTCACCTGACAGATGCTTTTCTCCTGCCATACGCTTCTAAACTGTAGCAATTCCTGGGACTTTTCACCTTCAAGCAGCTCTAATTCCTTGGAAATTTTAGCCATTCGCAGTTTGAAAGCCAGAAGTCGGTATTAGGACGTTGGCTTTAAATGTCCAGGTATCGCCTTGCCTTGCCCCGGCTTTGAGTCCAGGGATTTGTGTCCGACTACAATGTCCCTCTTGAGGACATGGTGATGGTGGACGTTTTCCTCTGTAGGTTGTTCTGGTAGTTTGACCACTGAAAGGTGTATTTTCCTTTATGTTTCTTCTAGATTTTTCTGTTTTCGGCTTTTAGCTGTTGTTTCTTGTTATGTCCTTCGCTACTGTGCCAAAGTACACATTAGTCTCCTCTTATGTGAGTGCATATTTAGCATTTATGTCTTAGTCTGAGGCTATTTTCAGAGCCTTAACAGTCTGATCTCCACATTTCCTTCTAGTAGGACTTTTTGGCATGCCCTTTGCATTGTTACTGGTTTCTGCGTCTCAAAATTTTGCACATTTGTGGCTAGAGGACTTGCATAGAGGAGTATAATCTGCATAATAATCACCTTTGTACTACTTTATTCTTATTTACTTTCCCTTCCTCACACACCCTCGGCCTGTATTTTTATCCTTTTCGCGCGAGGAGATTTTAATTTGGGTTTCTCCCGCCTGCTCCGGCGCAGCCCTGTGCTGTGGGACTGTTTGTTCGGGGCTCTGGGAAAAGGAAAACAGAGTTTTTGGTGTTGGTGAGTCCAGGCCGCCGTTACCCGGGTCACATTGCTCCGTACAAACACGTTCTCCGCGTGGCTGCCTGCCGTTTGCTGAGTGTTGTGATCCGAGCCGGCAGTCGCTCCGTTTTCCCCTCTGGTCATTGATAAAAATGTTGAATGGATCTCGTGGAACGAGTTTGAATCCAGTTAACATGCTCCCAAGTGAGGTTTTCTGGTTTAGAAATAACCCTTTATTAATATATTAAGGAAAAAAAAAAGAAAAAAAGACCGTAGTGTGAAAGCTTGGAAGTTCATGGTGGTAAATAAATCATACACTAGACATTAAATGATTAGCACCCTGTCCCCACGGGGTATTTTCTCGGTCTCTTTTGCGTTTGAAAGTCCTTGTTAGTCACAAAGATGCGGATGCTGGAAGCTGCAGCCTCTTCTGCTCCGAGGAGCGTCAAGAAATGGCTACGAGGAAGTGGGGTGAGGAAGACTGCAGCTAACGCTCTTCGGTGCTGTCGCTGGAAGCGTCGAAGGACTGACCAGCATCCCTCGTGTGCGGGGACAGGTTTCCAGCTGGCGTTGGTAGCGGCAGAAGGGATCTGAAAGATGTTAAACCGTTCTTGTTTGGTGCCAAAGCATGCAAAGCAGAGCAGAGCAGGGCCCTGCCTCTGGCTTCCACTCCTTTTTCTACAGGCTGTTTATCTCAGAGCTGTAGAACACGTTTTTAATTGGACACCTCTCACGAGGTATTTATATGCGTGTTTTCCCCATTTAAAGCTCTTGACCTACGAGTAGTCTCGAATGTGTTCCGGCGGGTGGTTTTTTTTGTTCTTTTGGACTTAACAGGTAGAATTTTGCCATCAAAATTAACTTTGAGTTTGGTAAACAGAAGGTGCTGTCAAGTTCTCAACCTGTAATTACAGGGTGCTCCTTTCAAAACTTGCCAGTTTGGATTCATACCCAAATCTGAAGTGATTGCTTTGGTTGTATTGTCTTGAGGACTTTCCTGTTTCAAGTGCTCTCGGAGTAATTGGTGTGCGCGCTTGCCTAAAATGAGGTTTTGCTGCTGCTTTCACAAGATGTTGACTGTAAATACGAAGCTATTTTGGAGGGTGTGAGGATGTACAGTGGCCGTACTTACCCATTTGTATTTTGTATTTACAGGGAAGGGGCTGGGGAAGCGGTTTGTAACGTGCGGGAGGCTGTGAGGACGCTCGGATGTTGCTAGAAAAGGATAACTGAATTTATTTTTGCATCTTTACAGTCGCTACAGGGAAAAACAGGCAGAAGGATGATTTTGTGCTGGGAAGCATTAACGAAGGCTTTCCGGGTACCGGCACAAAGTTGCTTTTGTGTCGCTTTTTATGGTTTCAAGAAACCATGTGACCGTTGAAGTTATCCCCGAAAGCTTCTGGTGGGAGCAGGGTTGGATGGAGTCATCTTCTGGGTGTGTGCTGGGCTAAAAAAAATGTATTTTCTCCTGAGTACATAAGGAGTATTCAAGAAATGCGCCTAAGCTGTGCTTTCTTGGAGTTGTTTTTGAATTCTCTGGGTGGATTTCTAAACATCAACACGGCTGGCTGCATCAGTTACGTTTTGGAGATCTTCCATCATGCGGAGGCATCAGGTCCTGTTTAGCTTAAAAGGGCAGCGTTAATTACTGTCTGAGATCTCTCGTCAGCGTACGGAGGGCCTTACGGATCCTGTGGAGAAACGATATGAACCCGTTACGTTTTGATTGTGTGTCGTAAATAGTTGATTAGTTACAGCGAGCTGGATTTGCGTTTAACGCCTTCCTTCTCCCAACTGCATCGGCTGGAAATTCCCAGATGTTGGAGTGGACAGAGCCTTGTAAATACAGAAAATGAGAGATAGCGCTACAGGCTGGGGGAGGTGTGACTGGA
>NW_009729261.1:5869-7451 GCF_000703405.1 Apaloderma vittatum | reverse complement strand
ACATCTCCCTGGGGAGAAAAGGCTGAAGGAGATGGGGTTCTTTAGTTTGGAGAAGAGGAGGCTGAGGGGTGACCTCATTAACTTTTATAAATATGTCAAAGGAGAGTGTCAGGACGACGGAGCCAGGCTCTTTTCAGTGACATCTAATGACAGGACAAGGGGCAATAGGTACAAGCTGGAACACAGGAGGTTCCACAAAAATAGTAGGAAAATCTTTTTCCCTGTGAGGGCGACAGAGCGCTTTTTCCAGGGAGGGTGTGGAGTCTCCTTCTCTGGAGACGTTCAAAACCTGCCTGGACACGTTCTTGTTTGATCTACTGTGGGTGATCCTGCTCTGGCAGGGGGATTGGACTAGATGATCTTTTGAGGTCCCTTCCAACCCCTAACATTCCGTGATTCTGTGAAGCCACTAAAATTCTCTAAGAGTTCATCTTGAGCATTGCCTTGAGATTTGTCTGCAGAAAACCCACGTAATTCTCCTGCAAAGTGCCGTGTCAGAGGGACACAGCACTGGACTGAGAAGTTACTACCCAAGCTGGCATCATGGACACATTCCAACGGTGGAGTTTATTTTCCTTAGCACAGGTGTCCACTAGAATTTGAGATTGCCTATGGTATTCAAGACTCTCACATGGGTCTGGCACAGGACTTGTGGGATAGTCTGAGCTGCTCAGCCCCTGAAGCAGTATTTGGAAGGCAAGTGAAATCCCAAGTGTACAAAATGTCACCACATGTCAGTATTCAGACATCTGTGTTGAGTCAATGGTCTCCTTTCACCTCTGGGGTCTTCCCTGCTGGTGTCCCTGGGTTCTGATCAAGTTCTGCCCAAGTTCTGATCTGATGGCCCAGCTGTTTGGGAGAGAGCTGGTCAACACAGCCAGTGAGGCCAAGAGAGAGTTTCAAGTCACTTCAGAGGAGGCCTGCACTTGATCAGATTGATTGCTCTACTGTCTCCACTAAGTGGATCAGCACTGACTGGATCAGGTGTTGAGACACCCACCTCACAGGTGTGAAGCTTCCCTGCACATGCCCAAATCCAGGTGTATGCCTCTGCAGCTGATTTCTCACTCTGCAACACAGGATGACTTACATTGGTGCTTCATGTTCCTGTCACCTGCATTGGCTGATCATTCCAGATCAGCATCATTTCCAGAAAAGAAGGTCCTTAAGATGGAGCCAAGAAAAAGAATGGCAAAAATCCTCCTAAGTGTTTATGATTTCTGGCTTTTAGTTCTAAGTTACAGTTGTTTTCTCCATCCATGGCCAAAAAGGATCTATGGAGTGTGATTGATTTTTCTCAAGACTGATGGCTAAAATTATTGTACAAATGACCCTTTGGAGAGATAAATATTCCTCTCCTGGCTGAAGAGAGACCCAGAATCACTGTCTTGGATTTATATTTTCAGCTGGGGTGAATCTTGTCCTTAATCCTTTCCTTATTTGCAGCTCACAGAGTTGGTGGATTTGGCAGCATAGGTAAGGTGGAAGATACCTTGGGACTCTGGCTGAGGTCCTTGAGCCCTTCTGAAACTGAGGAATAATCCTGGATGCTTGAAGGTATAAATTGCCATTAGAGAGCTCT
>NW_009729261.1:0-5838 GCF_000703405.1 Apaloderma vittatum | reverse complement strand
AACTGAATCAAAGCTCCACAGTGTTGATACAGAAGATATGTAAGGGGAATCGTACCCACTGCTGTCTAAACTTCTTACTTCTTGGAATGAACAATAAGCCAAGAAAAATGAATGCACCAAGAAAGAAGGCATTTCTGTGATAAACAATGACACTCCCAGAAGACCATAAAGGATCTTCCTAGGAAGATCATCACATGTCATCCTGGAAAGGGACAAAACTAGAATAAACCAGGTGAAATAGCACTGGAGTAACAATTCACACATGAGAAGCTCTGAGAAAAAAGCCAGGTCAGCATCTCTTAAAGTAAATGCAAAATAGAATCAATACTAGTGAAACTAAATCAAGCATTTTCTTCTTCTCTGTCCCGGCAGTCAGTGTTGAACCTTTCAGTAATAGACTCTGTACTTGGAAAAGTAGGTTATACATGCATATAATGACCATACATGTAAAATATTTTTTGCTAGATAGAGGTCAGTTTTATAAAAAGCTACAAACTTGAAAATTTAGAAAATAAGTTGTGATTTCGATCATCAGAGGAGGAAGAGTTGCATGCTTTGGGTAAAAGGCAAGTTCAAGAGATTAAGTGACAGAACAATAACCAGCTGATACGAGCTGAAAGGCAATTATGATGAGACAGATGGCATGGCTCACTGCCTACAATCATGGGCTTCTGCCAAATGCTTAGGAGAGAAGCCCAAACAATGTGATGATCAGCACACCAACCTGCCAGCACCTGTTCAGACATTTCTTTAAACATTTCTTTGACAACACTCGTAATGCTTCTCTATAGGCCCCAACCCAAAGACCCTAAAGGAGGTTCTCCAAAGCCACAGCAGAACACACGTACCTCAAAAGGATCTCCAGAGCTGAAATCAAAGGACATGATCAGATCTGCTCGGCTCTTGGCTCGAAGGACCAGGGGATAGGCAGAGTTTATTACCAGGCCAGCATCAATCAAAGACATTACTGCATTCTCGCCCAGTTAAGCAGGCTGAATGTCAGCTAATCAAATGGGGGGGAAAAAAAAGCAATGATATTTCATAGAGACATAGAAAAATATGTCAGTGATCCATATAAATACCCATGACAAGCCTCAGAAGATTCCATTGGTCTTCATTGAAGATGCATCCCAAAAATATATTGAAACTTGCCTCTCCTTGCCTCTGCTGCCCAATTAAATGTCCAGCTGTATTCTGACAAGAGAAATTCACATCCCTCTGATCAGCCTCTCTCTCTCACTGTGGTCAGTTGCAGACCCGAATCTGTGATGGGCTTCTCAAAGGCTCAGAGATCACACCCCTAGACCTACGCACCTGGAGTTTTAGAAGGAAGATCTCTCAGCAGAAAAATGAATGCATGAGTCAGCTAGAGATCAACACACCTAACTGCAGTTGTCTAAAGGCAGGATTCTCTTTCTGTGCTGGGTGCCAAAGGTTCCACTGTCATAAGCGAACACCCAGCTAGGTCAGGCAGTGGAATCTGGAGACCAATGCTACTGTCTGTGCATCAGGAGCACAGCTCAGTTTCATAAACTCAGCTGTGCAGTTCCAGCTCCTTAGGCTACTTCTTGTGCCCTGCAGGTTCTCCTCCAGAAGGACACAGGGCTCCTATAGGTTTTGGTTTGTGTCTTCCAGATTAATGCTGTTGTCCCTCGCACGTAAGGGCAGTGTGTGTGACAGGCGATGTCTGTGTTTATGTGACAGAATTGAGCTTCGATATCTGCAAGGGTGTCTCCTAACTGGATCCCAGTAGTGTGAAATAATTCTGTTCACAACTGATGTATTTGCCACCTATAGTGGGATGTTGTTGAGAGTGGGTGGATCCTGGAAAGGAGAGATGTCTAACTCCGTGTTTTAAGAAGGTAAATCGCAAAGACAGTATTCTTGGTTTAACATCACATAAATACAGCGCAAAAGCTGCCAAACCCCATGTTTCCCCATAGAATCACAGAATCACAGAATCACAGAATGTTAGGGGTTGGAAGGGACCTCTGAAGATCATCTAGTCCAACCTTCATCCCAGCATACCTAACCACTACACCATAGCCTCAAGCGCTAGATCTACTTTTTTTTAAACACCTCCGTGGTTGGTCACTCCACCACCTCTCTGGGCAGCCTGTTCCAGTGCCTCACCACACGTTCAGTAAAGAACTTCCTCCAAATATCCAATCTAAACTCACCCTGATGCAACTTGAGGCCATTTCCCCTTGTCCTGTCATTAGTAATTAGAGAGAAGAGACCAGCCCCAGCCTCACTACAGCCTCCTTTTAGGTAGCTGTAGAGGGCAATAAGGTCTCCTCTCAGCCTCCTCTTCTCCAGACTAAACAAACCCAGTTCCCTCAGCCGCTCTTCATAGGGCGTGATTTCCAGACCTCTCACAAGCCTTGTTGCCCTTCTCTGCATTCGCTCCAGCACCTCAGTGTCCAGTTGAATAGCATAACTACTCTGTATTTTCCAAATATGAACAAATCATAAATTTTTGGATTTTATTATGGCAATTGTAAAGGAAGTTATTCACTGTTCCCCATTTCCACACAGCGGACTCTTTCAAACGCCATTCTCAAGCAACCCCATACTGAACCTGGGAAGAGACAATAAATTCAAAACATACTTGAATGTAGAGAACTTCACTTTTCAGCTGATGAGACAAAATTTGGGGGAGATGTATAGTGGTGGAGGAAATACATGCAGATAGTGTACAAACAGACTGAGGGCCAAAGATTCAGAAGAGAAAGAATCCTACGTTCCTCTAGTTCAAATTATTAACATTAAGCAGGGGAGTCTTAGTCCAGCTGAAACAGATTCGAGCACTTGAGCTGGACTATTGATTTCATCCCCATTACTTGACTCAGTCTGATCTGGTAACATACACAAAAAAGCTGTTTCAAGTTTTCCAGCATTCTGCTTCCTCAGGGGAGAGTGAAAACTGCCTCATGCAGGCTGAATATCCCTTTGGCCTCAGCCCCAGATGTTAATCACCTCACCTCATGAAAGAGATAAGGAGTGGTCTTATGGGTGTGTGCTTGTGTATATAAAACAAAAGGCAGTATTCTAGTTCCCTGTAAGTGCAATATTCATCATGTGCCTGCCCTGTTCCTAAGAATTTAAAAGGCCACTGCTGCTATTCAATAGAGGTTCAGTCCCAGCATGACCCAGAGTCAATATTCTTTTTTTCCTGGTTTCACGGCAGGAGACACCCGTGTGAGTACTGAATGACCCCAGGATTTCTCTAGTCTACCCAGAAGAGGAGGAAACCTTTTCAAGCTCTCCCCAGTGCTCTCAAGCATGGAGGAAACACACAAAAGGAAAAATATTAGAATCAGACTAGAATGATTTACATAGAGACTGGAGATGCAAAAGGGTAAGGGAGGCTCTCCTGTTGAGTCATGTGGATCACAATCAACCACCTTGCTTTCTTAATTCCTTCTCATGGAGGTGTCTAGGTGTGGAGGGATACCAACTCAGTCCCAGACTCAGTCAGTAGTCTATGTCTGAGAGAATTGGGTACAGGGATTTCAGTGGTATTGATTTAATATACTATTATGGGTCTTATATAACCCTGAGGTAACAACAACTAAACATACTGTTATGATAAATCCTGACTAGTATGATTTCTTAGTAACACTTAATCAGCCAATAATCAACAATCTGTCCTAGTCAGCATTGATTTAAAGATTCAACAAAGTTTTCTAAATCAAATTGCACACATGCACAAACACATATAGTGTTTAACCTGTGATTAAGGTATTTCCTTCTCAGCAGATTACAGTAAATTTTTGCTACCCAACAATATTTGAAACCTCATGAAATCTGATTATAATTAATTATTCACTTTTCCCTTCATTGGAATTAACCAGCAGGTGATCTCTGACCCCTCCTTCTGGGATCCATCCACAGATTATCTGAGTTACCTTAAAAAAACTGCCTTGGATGTCATGGAAATCCACCCTGAGAGGTGTCCCAGGCCAGGAAGAGAGACAGGGCCACAGCCCACTGCAGTCCTGGAGACCTTAATGGGCCTCACTTGGGATCGGTGTTTGCAGGGGTGCAAGGTGATTGATTGACTTTGCTCAGGACTTTTCACTGTGGCCCTTGTTCTTGTCAGGTGATCGTGGCACCTTTCAGGGTGGGCTCCGATCCAGGCAGATGTTTTGGGTACATTTCCCAGACAACAAGAGTTTCAGGTGCAGTCAGGGAGTGCCCGATTGCCCCAGCTTGCTGTATTTGCACTCGGGAACTCAAAACCCTGCAGTCTCTATAGATAAAATATCAACTGACTCTTTTACAGCGTCTTACAGGACACACCTAAATTACTGAGAACTAGCTTGACTGATGTATAGCAATACTGTATACGCCCTAAAACCGCTAGACATAACCACTTTTATTCATAATTTAGAGTTACAAGGTATTCTTTAGAAAACCCATTTCCTGTACAGTTCTACTGTGTGGCTTACTTGTAAACTGAATGGCACCTGATGGCAAACTGATTAAAAATAGTGGATACCTACATGTTGCCTTTCCATCTATCTTCTTATCACAGAGCAAACCTCTCATCCTTGGATGGCTGCCTTGGATGTAAAAAAACCTTGATTTTCATGGCCTCATTAAAGCCTGGGGAGAGGTTCAGACCACTTAAAGAGGCACTAGGAAAGCTGTTTGAAAAAGAGATTTTTAATATAATTTGTAAAAATGTAACTTCATGGAGTTCTCTGGCAAGTCTCATTCTATTACTGCTACTTACCACACAGAAGAAATACAGAAAGGAAAATCAAGTTAGAACTCACTGCTCCGGTGGTCAAGACCAGGAAGTGCCCGATTGTCCCAGCTCACTGCACTTGTAACTACAACAAGACCACAGTGTTGACTGGGTCTGACACGTAAGGCAGCGTGAGGAGAGGGGATCTACAGCACCACATTCCTCTGGGACAGCACCTGGACTCCTTCCTGAGAAAGCGTTCAGAAAGCAAGGCGATCCATTCCGAACCTCATGACTCAACAAAGGACTCCCCTTTTTCATCCCCAGTCTCTGTGTAAATCACAGGCTGGTGACAGTGATTTGTTTGCCTTTACATAGACACAATATTTGCTAATTCTTTTGTTATCTAACATCTCATATTCATATGCTGACATTCCATGGAAATTGCAGCAGTATTGACCAGGTAAAGACATCAAATCCATCTGGTTTAATCTTTAATCTTTTGTCTTTAATAAAACTTAGTCTTTAATCCTATGTCATGACTAATATGATGACTAAACAATAATTATTCAGTCCTTTTAAACACTTGTTTGTTTGGGGTCTTTACCTTGGAAGAAGGTAGTTGGAGAATAAATTCAGCTCCTTTGCAGTTTGAAAGTTACTCTGAGCTAAAACATTGCTGTGCAGTCCTCGGTCGCTAAGTCTCCAGGAGGCAAAGATAGACATCTCAATGGCTACCAAGGTATGGTCTTTCTACCCTGGGCTTCCCCTCTGTTTCCTAATCCTTCTTCTGGCTGCTTCATTGTCCACATTCTGTGATATTTCTGCCATGAGCATTTTATGAAGTGGATGTTCTATGTACTTCATTCTAATACGACTCAGCAAAGCATCTGCATAGACTAACTTTTGGACTAATTTTGTGCGACTTCTTCTCTAGATGATAGCTAAAGAGGATCCTCCAAGACAGAGATCAGAACTATGGTAGGATTCATCTCGCTTGACTTTGAACATCTGTGTTACAGATTTCTGCACATGAGCTAGTCATGAATGCTGCCACAGGCCTGATTGATAATACAACCCTAGGGAAGTTGTATGTCTTTAGGCTACTGTGAATATCAGATCAAGTTAGATGTTTGTTTTAA
>NW_009729260.1:0-33604 GCF_000703405.1 Apaloderma vittatum | reverse complement strand
ACTGGGTTTTAGCTAAACCCAGGACAGTGAGGCAACCGTCACTTTTAAAAACCTTTCTTCATGATTGTGACTGCAAGTGCCACTGAATGGAATTGTTTTGGGGAAGCAGTGATTAAAGTCAGATGCAGGTTATTGGGGCTGGAGCTGAGATCTACACCTGGATGGCTACTGCCATTGATTTGAAAATAACATCAAGGCTGCCAATATGCAATAGGCTTTAGTGTATTTTGCAGACCGGCATAAGAAGCCACATTTTTATTGGTGACAAAATGCTAAATCCCTACTTTTTGATTCACAGTATGGTAGCATTATAATTATCCCACATTTCTTGCTGAGACCTCTGTACTTTATTGATAAGTGCTATGAGTTGGTGTTTGCCACTGGGCGTTCCAGCATTAATCCCCTTGTTCACAGACACTTGTAACCAACACTTATCTGTAGTTATTACATAGCATTAAACATCCAGCATATACTATGCAATGTTATATCCACTCACACATTATGAAAGGTTGTGATCTATGAAATGGACCCTGCCTTAGTTTCTGGGAGCGTGATTATGAGCTTTTGGCCAGCTGCATTAACTGCGCTTTGATTTCTGTGGCAATTAAAATCTGTTCTTCTCAAAATCAAGTCATGTATAAACCAATTACTAGATTTTGTTTACAATGACAATGCCACTCAGCGTTGTTGTGCGTTAAAACTTTTTTATATATATAAAAGGGACTATTCTAAAATTCTGTGTCATTGGAGTGACAGCAGTACATCGGGCTATAGATAGATAGCAGTAGACTAATACTCTTCTCTAAAGAACACAATTTTGACTTGCCAAGACTATTGTTCTTAGCACAGTGTTGCTTGCAGATAAACAGTCTCCACATTTCCCCCATCATCTTTAAATGCAGAAATATTTTGGAGCACAGGAGGTGTTTGGATGTTAGTTCCAGGCTTTCAGAAGCTGTGAATATTAGCTCAAAATTACTCTTCTCTCCCGTTTTTCCCTCTTGTTTAGGAAGTGAAATGAAAATCACAATTTTGAAACAATGAATTGAAAAAATAAGTAGTTTTTTTTCCTTCATGCTTTGAATATTTGGATTTTATATTTGCATTTTACCTGATTCTAGGAACAGTACTTATTCTCATGTGACTCATCTCAAGAGATAATGTTTTTAAAGAATGTGTATAGCAAATGTTATATAATATGTAACAAATGCCATGAGATTTATCAACGTTACAGGTAAGCTTAGTTTGGGTATCAGAAGAATTTGTCTTTTCTTGGGAAGGATGACAGCTCCTACAACCACAGATTCTTTTGTGTAATTAGAATTTCAGAGAATCATGAGAGGCATGTGAATTTACAGAAAGTTTGGGCATGACAGGTTCCTAGCATAGGCAATAAGTAGCATCTTTAACTTCTTAAAAAGAAAAATTAAAAAAAAGTGCAGAGATGCAGTAAATGAATAGGGAATGCTGCTTCCTTTAGAAAGAAAATCTGCTGAGCGGAGACTCTCAGCGTCCCTCTGCAACGTGAAGTGCCGTTGCTGAAGGGCCTTGTTCCATGGGATGAGCTTTCCAACTCCATGGGGAAGATGGGCTTGATAGTAGCAGGTGCCTCTCTAGGCTGAACCATATAAAAAGTAACCAGACTGAACTAGTTATTTTTCACAAGTAAGGCAGAAATGATTGCAGTAAATATTTTCGATTTATTTGGATACTCCAAATGGGGAAGCAATTCTAGAAGGAAACGGAGGCACTGGTGTGATTGTTGGTGTTAAATGGGTCCCAGAAATATGTAATGGCAGGTTCATCAATGACAAAAGCATATATATATATCTTTATCTATATATACACATATACATACATACAGGAAACCACATGCCATTTTCAAACGAGGATACATATTAAAGACTGCTAGTTTATTCTTGACTCATACCATATGCTCTAGATTTTGCTCATATGTGCAAGTTATTTGTTGTACCCAGGGTAGTATTTTAGGAATCAAGCTTCTTAAATTTAGATCATTGATTTTAGTCATCATTTTTGGAAAAAATTACTAAGTAACATATGATTTTGGTCTTAGAGGAGCATTTGGGAGGGCATTAGCTTGTACACTGAGATTAGCACACTCCTTAGGGAGTTGGGTGCCGCTGCTCCCCTCGCCCTTCCTACGCCAGGTCCTTTTGACTCCTGATTGCTTGCTAGTTGCCATTGTCAACACAAAATACTTTAATTTTTGAAAATGGCTGCTTCCTTGGGCTGTCACACTGCCCAGGGAGGAGGTGCCTTCCCTACGCAGGTAAGCAGGCAAACCAAGGGCCATCAACAAGGTGGTACACGTGTATAACTCGCACCGCTCTCGGGAAGAGAGACTGAAGGAAAGGTTGCAGCAGAGAGCAAAAGGACTTCAAAGGCAAGGTTGTTCTAATTATTTTACACTCCTGTGCTGTATGTTGGAGACAATGACAGGAGTTTCCCCCCGACCTCAACAGGAATGGATCGAGTCTGCTCAGAGGTGGGAAGGACTTCAGGCTCATGCTGTCTGGATGTAGGGGACATAAATATAGTTTTGCCTTCCAATTAAAGTTCTCAGTTGCGTGCGTTACTGTATTTTATAAATGCTCTTGTCGCTCTGCTGCGCTCCTGTTCTTGAAGTAAAGGTCAGCCAATAACTTATGGGAACCACGTAACCACAGGCGAGGCATTTTGGGGAACAGATAGTGAAGATGCAGTGTGTGATCGTCAGTTGCTAAACAGACAAACAAGAAAATGAAATACCAACTTTTAATAATGAAAAGGTTATGTTAAACTCTGATCAGAAATCGTTTGTATTTTCCTGTTGGCCACCAGACATGAAGTAAAGTCTGCACCTGAGTATTTTGTTAATTAAATTAACCTTTTCTTTCATAACTTGCCCCTTTGTCCGTTCACTGAAAAGGCAGAAGCTGCCCTCTGCTACTTTTGATGCCTTCTCCTCTAGTTTCTTTCCTTCTAGTTTGAGCTTTTCTCATATCCAGGCTCTCTTTTCCAGAAATTTAGCCCCAACATCTTTTGCTGGCTCTGTTGCTCCCCTTCTTCTCTCTGCTATTGAATGCTGTTGGCAGACAGCCCAGTGCAGATTCCTTTAATGCATTTCAACCTGCTTCAACTTTAGTTCAATCTATGTTCTTTCATATTGTGTCGCACATATAACATCTAAAGAAACAGAAATCTCCTTTGTAGGTGAGTTTTAAGCAAGTCTTCCTTTTTAAATTCGCCTTTTTTCCCCCCCTCCTGCGGTCAAATTTAAATCAACTTTCTAAAAGGTATGAGGCTTGTCTGTGAGATTACCAGGCACATTTAGAAAAACCTTGATATAATCTCTCAGGTATATAATCCTTTAAATATATTCATATAAGGTCCCTTCCAGCCCAGGCCATTCTATAATTCTTGATGATTCTACATTGTAACTGGGAAAAAAAGGCTTGGCTTAGTATTTCTGATTTGGCTTAAGCCTTCAGGTTATTAACGATGCAATGTAAATGTGGGTGACCACGACTATTTTGCACTGGCAGAGGGCTGCCAACGGGGTGTCTCTGTAAATGAGAGTAGGAAAAAGACATGTTTGTCTCTCCAAGAAACTTCATAAAAGATAGGGAGAAATGAGACTTTTCTGAGAAGTCAGAGGCACGAATGGAACAAGAGAAGACCTTCTGGAGGCTGTAGTCTGGTGAAGATTTGCTAACTCTGCTCTCAGGTCCCTCTCACCATATTTGAGGCAGAAATGTCAGGCTTACATTAGAATATGTTTCTCTAGAATATTAAAATTTGTGTTTGAGAGAATGCACATTTACAGACATGTTTGTGTATTATTCTAGCACACTGCGTATTCTTTCCCCAACTGTCCAGCAGCATTTGACGCAGTGAGAACATCTGGCATTATATATCATAAGACCAAGAGAAAAAAGGTTCCCAAGGACTGCTTTCTCATTTCACCTTGAAGCATGCAAGCTAACATGATTTATATGTATTCTGTGCAAAAATGTAATTAGAAGTCTTAGTGGTTCTTAATACATCAAGAGAAGCTAGGTTGAAATTACTCGAACAACAATAGATGACTCAGGCTATTATTTAACATTTATTCAAACAGTGTCTTCCCTCATGTTACTATTTTTTGTTGTTATTGCTTGATTTACTTCTTTCTAGACTTACTTATTTTCGATTTCTGGTGACATGGCACATGCATCTCTCTCCTCAGGCAACTCTTGCAGGCTGGTTGGATGAAACTTTCTGATTAAAGGAAAAATATTTGTTTTATTGTTTCCTTGTCTCATTTTTTTGTTATCTGGTCTGTTTTAGAGAGTGAACACTCACAAGCTGACTGGTTTGTCCCGAGGCTGCCATTCCCATCTTGTCTCCAAGACTGGCATCATCTCATGCTGTAGTTTTACACTGTGCTTGGATGGTTACTGCATGTTGTATCATGTATTTGTTGAAAAACATCTGTTCAGCCACACACCTACTGCCCCTAAGTCGGACTAGAAATCAAATCTGCATCTTCCTTTTCTTCAAGAGAACATATTTGACCTAAAATATGGAATACCACATTATCTGACAGTGTTAGGAAGCGGCATCTGGGAGATATTTGAGACACATCAAACACCGTGAGATGTTGGCTACAGTATGAAAATTTTCCGAGATGGGTTTGTTCTGTTCAAAGGCTGTCCTAGAACAATAACTAACTACATGTTTTGGCAAGCTTATGAAAGCAGTTTACGTTTTACCTGCTGTGAGAATTAATTTACAAAGTGGTATGTTTCATAGCTTTATAGTTTTCTATTCCTATTTGCTGGGGAAGACGATTCAAAGTTTTGGTTTCATTCACAGACAGCCAATGAATAACAGAATTATAGAATCAATGAGATTCTCTTCTCTGTATAAACTACTGAATAAATTTGGTTAACTTGACGATTTTTTTGTGTTTGAATATTTGCTTATTTACTAAGTTGTACAAAGCTGCAGCATTTCATTTTTAGTAAATAATACCTGTTTTGTAGTCATTGACATCAAGGAATTTTTATTGTTCTAGCAACCACTTTTCTTGATTAATAAACAACATTGGAGAGAAAAAAATCCTGTCAGAGAGCTCTTATCAGAGTGTCTATATTTTTATTTTAACGAGGTTTTTCACTCTATGGTCCCCACATTTCTAACTGGAAAGGAGGTGGCTCTGAAACCTGTCCAACCAACCTGACTTTGTGAGCTGCCACACTCTGCTCAAGCCAGTTGCCTAGATCTGTCCCTAGCAGGTGGCAAACCCAGAGACATTTCACTTTAGGACAGCCTGAAGTAATCCTTGTTCATGCTATTCCTTTTTAGTTGAAGGTCTGCTTGACTACTATATGCATAAAGTCAGGTGAAATGTTACTAGCAATGTTATTTAATGGACTGATTTATCTTCTAGCTCTGTTATTTGACCCTATGCTGCTATCCACACAGGACATGAGAAAAATGAGAGAAAAATTTCTTTTGGATGTTCCTTCCTTACTCCCCAAAGCTGGTATGAGTTTTGCCTGCCCACACAAGGGATGCCTTCCAGGCAAGTGACTAAGAGTGCTCCTCATTTGCAGTTCTGATCAGTCTTATTTGGACATGTTGTACCTTGCTTATCGATGGTCTGTCCAATCCCTTTTTCTTTAAGGCAAGATGGTAAGCAATATGCCCCATTAGTGGAGATTTGGTGTGTGGGGGATATGAAGTTAGGTTGCTTCTAAATCCTGCAAGTTGTCTGAAGTTCCAGAATGTAAAATTGTAGTTGCCTTAATGGTAGTACTGTAAATATTACAGATACATTAGGGACAACATAAAGAAGGAGACTGTGCAGAAAAGGAGTCTCGAGACAGAACAGGACTGGTGTGATGGTCCACCTGGGCTACGCATACACAGCCAGTAAAAAGTGCCACAGAATCTGAATAAAACACCTATCTGTTGGAGAGATACCTAATCTTGTCATAACATCTCCAGTGAACGACTCTAAAGCTTCCCCTTATTTTCTTTTCCAGTCCCTAATTGCCATTATACTGCTAATGGCAGAAGCAGTTTCATTTCAAGGTTGAATTGGTGCAGTTTTGTTCAGATTCCAGCCACGTGATTTTGCTGGCTCTGTGTGCGATGAAGAAGTCCCTTGCTATCAGACACTGTTTCCGTATGTAATTACCTATACACAACGATTGAGTCACCTTTCAACCTCCTTCTCAACAAGCTGAATAAATTGAACTACACTTTGTAAGACTGTATTGAAGGAAATCCCCAGAAACATTTTTAACACATTTAACAATGTTAGGGCAGCCGTGAGCTGCTCTGGCTGTCATTGATATATTTTCCTCTGTATTCTTCCCAGCCTGCTTGTTTGCACACACATTTGGAGAGATGTAACACACCAACTACTCGCTTTCCACAACATCCCTGTCCAGGTATTTGAGGTATATACCTTAAAATAGGGGAAAATCATGCATTGTTCCACTGCAGTTTTTGGAGCTCTGTCTCCATCCCTGGTGTTGAATTGAACTTCTCAGTCCTGAGACTGATGGAAAGGAGTTTGTCCCAACAGGGGAGACAGCGAGCCCCTTTCTGGATCAGGTTTCTGAACCGAAGCACAATCTTTATTTTTTCTTCGTTTGCTGTCCCCAATGTCTTCATTGTGACGACTCCAAATCTGGCAGCTCCCACTTACCTACCAGCAGAAGGCAGACTTTGTGAGCAATATATGACCTGCAGAAGGGTCAGTCCTTTGCCTGGCAGCAGAACACTTAAAACCAATAAAAATGTGATTACTGTCTCAGTAATAAAATTTATATGGCTTGTTAGCTGTTAAAATTTCATGCCACAAAATTTCTATGAACCCATATAGTTGGGGTGTTTGTTAGCAACAGGCAGGGGTTGTTCTCTGTGTAATCCCTCCTAGTAGCCAGGGCTCGGCACAGCTCTCCTAACTTCACCAGGAGTCTTTCCTGCACCACCAGCTGGGGCCAAAAGAGAAAGAAGAAAGCCCATTGATGGTAACCTGCCCTCCTTAATAGCCAGCTGCCCCGCAAGCTGAGCTCCAATTAAGCCTGTAGGATTCGGCCCTTGGTCTCAGAGCAGCTGCTACAATGCTCGTATGAATGGCCACGGTCAGGTGGGCAGACGGTCACTGACACTTTGGTGTCAAGCTGTGCTGAGGCACCTTCAGACAGCTTTGTAGTGCTTCCAATTATCTCCTGTGAAGAACTGCTGGGGTCAAAAGTGAAAGATTTCTAGGGGCAGAAGAAAGGACTAAAACCTAGAGCCATACGCTACAAGAAGGAAATAAAAGCGGAGACCGGGGAGTCCAACGCTCTGTTTGGTCCTGTCAAGTGATGATAAAAGTCTTCAGAGAGACAGGCTGACAGGGCCTTTACCTTATGCTGTTCAAACTGCAGAAGGCAAAACAAAGTGAGGTTTCATAGGAGAAATACCTGTAAGTAGGGACTTCAGCAAGGGACCTATCCAAATCTGCAGAGTGTCTCTGTTCAAGGCTCCGAACTCTGCCGTGGGTTTGCTGTACAGAAAGGTGCCTTCTGAAAAGCTCCAGTGAAATCTCAACCCTACTAAGATCCAGGGTAGGGTTTCACCACTCATAATAAGATCTCAGAGTTCATACTGGGCTTCTCCGCAACAGGGCCCCTGTCTGTCCGCAGGGGAATAAAACAAAAGTGAACTCACAGCTCAGCGGCTTTCGTACAACAGCGGGTATGGAATAGAGCAGAGAGGATTAAAGATCAGCAGCATTAACTCTAGGTAACTTTAATGAGCTCTCCTAATTCTAGAAACAGTGGGGAGCTCAGCGTTTTTCCTCACTGGCGTAGACAGAATAAGAGTGTTTGCAGAAAAAATTAGCACCTTCTCAGACATGAGGGCAAAACTCTAAATAAGAAGAATGGCTCTGCCTCGCTTTCAGTCTCCCTGCTTCTACACCTCATTCCTGTCTGCAAAATCTGAAACGGCTTTGAGTGCTGACTGTTTTTATTTTTAATTTTTAATGACTGGTTAGTATTTTGTTTTTATCTTTTCCCTGGCCTTTTATATTTTCAGAGAAGAAGGAAGATGGACTTTTCGGAACTGGGGTGAAAACTGTGCTAACCTGCAGTATGTGCACCCACACCAGACTTTTGGAAACCAAAAGGCAGCTGTGCCATGCCTATGTAACGGAGAGGGCCTTGGAGCATCTGGTGGGAAAATAATTTCTCCCTTCTCTTCCTAGACAGCTTTGGTGTGAATGGTCACTCCTACATATCTAGGAGGGTAATCTGTGTTCTGGAGTCTGAGCTAAACACGGGCGGGACTCTATTGATTTCTATGGGAGCTGAATGGTCTCATAAAGGCACCTTTACAGGTATAATTTGCTACTCTGAGTTCCAGTCACTTCTTGCAAATACTCACAATTTCATTAAATCAAGAGGAGATAGTGTTTACTAGTTCTAGCCTCATCTTTGGCTGTATGATCTTGAACAAATTGTGCAGGTCAGAACCTCCTATTCTGTATTTTTTGGTCTATTTTCAGGTGACATCAATGAGTTATTTGATTTCCCACGTGTTAGACACCTACAGGGTAAGACTGCTATACATTAAAACAAGGAGCGTATGTCTTTGCTAAGCAACACTGAGTTTGGAGGACTGCCCTATGTGCTCCGTGTACGTTCTAAGGTTATAGTGGGAATTGAAGACACGCAAAAAGAGAGCATCCTTAGCAAAGGAACTGTGTTGAGGCTCCTGCTTGGCACACAGGGATGGTACTTTGTTCAGATGGGGTGACCTGCGTGTTGTTAAGGGTCAGAGTAGTACACTGCAATGTGCTTGGGAGAAAGTCGATGTTCTGAGGGAGGGAAATGTGAGGCCCTGCACCCACAGACAAGGATGTGCTGCAGGAAACAGTGTCATGCCCCATGGTCATTTACACTAGTGGGAAACCGGACTGATACGCCTGTGCTGCATGCAGCCTTTACCCTGTGAGGATGGCCAGAAATTTACTACTTCTTGAGTTGGCTGAAGAGAGGAGGGATGAGCTCAGCAGATGAGGGGAGGACATCTGCACCTCCTCCTCGAGCAACGCATGTGAGGATAAGGGTTTGAAGGAGCATAGCAACTGCTGAAAGAAGAAAACTTTCCTTATGAGATTGCAAGAAATGTCTCTATTTTAGCTTGTCTTAATGGATCAGCCCTGTTGGAAGAAGTCAGCTGAGATATCTCACAGGTGTTACTCCTCCAGAGTAAGTAAGCAGCCCTCTACCCCAGAGTAGCAGCACCAGCACCTGGCTGCTCAAGATTTGAGCCAGTTTTCAGTCCTTTTAGGTCACAGAGCGGGTACTACAGCTCTCCCCTCCCTTATGAAGACAGCAATGCCATTTCACAGCTCTCATCTATTAAGCAGAACTAGGCCTCTCCCAGCTTTCTTCTATCAGTCATCAGTGAAATGAGCATTGAATATAAAAACATACACAGGTGCAGCAGCTCTTATTTCCCTGCACCTGCAAGAAGCATGTCTGGTGTTTGCTCTTACTGGAAGGTGAGACAAGTTCTTCTGGTTTGTACAAGCCGCTTCACTCCTGCGTTTTGGATTTCCGTGGGGTGAAGAGTGCCATCAGCTCAGGAGGTGCCACCGTGAGCTCTGCAGTGTAAGGTGAGTTTGCTCCTTAGTGAGTAGCTGTTGCAAAGCATACTGTGTGCTACAGACTCCTTGGAGGGAGAAACTGGAGGAAAACTTTTGTGTTTGATGTTTAAAGTTTGGCTTTGGTGGTGCTAGGAGTGTGGCCCTATACCCTGCACCACTGGGTACTGAAATCATATAGGTCCTCTCCTCTGTGTTGTGTTCAAGTAATGGGGGGCAGATGGGAGTTGCATTAAGAGGCTTCCTGAAGCATACACTGGCCTGACTTGCAGCAGACAACGGGTCTGTAAACATGACCTATTAGCTCAGTCGGTTAGAGCGTGGTGCTGTGATAACACCAAGGTCGTGGGCTCAATCCCTATTTGGTCCACATGTGTTGCCTGATCTACGTGGGAGGCGTCCTTGCCCATGACAGGGAGGTTGGATTAAATGATCTCTAAGGTCCTTCCAGCCCAGGCCATTCTATGATTCTATGTTTGTGGGCTTAAAACTTTGCTGGGTTCAAGGTTAATGTTAGCTACCTAACACTTACATAAGATTACTGAGTCTTAGACAGCAGGCTCCCTGAAAAAGGTTGTACTTTAAATGTGACTGTACAGTGTCTGTGGTTATGGCCCTGTGTGTGTAATTGTTCCAGAATATGAGTGTGATTTTGACAGCTCAGTGTTGTGTCAGGAAGAATTGCAGCGCACGTATGATAGTGGGCTAAAACAGGCAGTAAATTTTATAGGTTAGTTTCTCAAGTTATAACTGTTCTACTCTGGTGGGGATAGGAATGCAACGCCCTGACTCACACTACGGACTCACATGAGTTGTTTCTAAAGACCTCTTACAACATCCTCAGGTCTGTGTTGGATAAAGAGATAGCTGTAAGCAAACCCACCCAGGTGACAAATGTAGCAGACCTTGTTTCAGGTAGACATATGGAGATAAAGACTGAGATCACCCAAGAGAAAAAGTAAAACTAACACTTTCTCGATTTTCATTCTCCTGGTGAAAATACACTTTTCACTAAGTGGTTATGCAGTCCAAGTGTAACCCCCAACCCCATATCTGAAGGGTCTCCTGGCAGTGAGGATGCAGGTGTGGTATGGCTGAGGGTGCTAGAGCAGTGTTGCCAGCTTGTGCCCCATCAAGCTCCAGAGTTTGCCTGCCGTGGTTTTGATGGCGTTTTTGATGACAAACTTAGAGGGGAGGAAGGACTGCCAAATGTTTAGAGGGCTGATGATAAAGCAAACAACCCAATGTCTGCTGCTAGAGGGCTGTAGGCAGTTACTAGAAAACAGAAACAGGTTCTTAGTTTTAGTTTCTTGCTGTTAATCTTTCAGGATTTGGTGAGGTGGCAGTTGTGCAGGTGTTGGCAGCTTGTCTGGAGTGGTTGAAGGGCTTTGCACTCTTTATTATTAAAATCTCACTAAACTTGCATGAAATTAGTATAATGTGTGTTACTTGCAATAAAAATCCACCTGGGATTTTAGCTTCTGCTAGAACTGGTGCTGGAGTAGCTGTTTACATGAGAGTGTCTGAATTGTGACTTCTGAGAGAGCATGTGCACGTAACGATTTATGAAAGGAAGAGCCATAGTATTTATCTGGGTACTGCGTGGGTCAGGTTAATCTTTGTGCATCCTTAAGCTCTTTTATAAATCTTTGTGAGACGTTGGGCTCCAAGACCCCTGTGCTCAGACTGTAAGAGTGCTGCCATGTGAACACAACTATCTATAAAATCTTTTTATTTATGCTAGGCAGGGAGTTAATTTCGGAAGAAGATGCGTTTAGAAAAGTAACTGAAAACCTTAAAATTGCACAGCATAACAGTTCTGAAGTAAGCAGGCAAATCTAGGCACCTACAGCAGTTATGTAAAAATGCATCGAGGACTCATCAGTATTTCACGAAACAATGAAAAATTGTATATTAAAGTATTAAAATATAATATTAGTCATTCAGTTGCCTTGAAATGGAAAACAAACCACAAGAAGGCATTGTGCAGGAAAAGAATAGAGGTAGATGTGTAATTTACCTTACTTGTGAGGCTTCGCTGGTATAAACAGGTGCTAGAAAGAATGGAAGCAGTTTTCAGGGTCTCTTCTAGTTTTGCAACTGTACTTATTTAAACTGTATATTGTACCTTGGGATAAACCCACAACAACTTGTTTGTGTGCATTTGCACTAGCTATGGCAGTCGTTGCCGGGCTCCTGAAGGCAGAATTACACCCTTGTTTTCAGCGCTGTTGGATCCGCAAGCGTGTGTGGTTGCTCAGCAGCTGAAAATGAAGATGCTTTAGTGGGATGCTTATGTTCCAATTGCTGAGTAGTAAGTGAAGCCGATGGGGTTACTCATGTGAGCGGCGGCTCCCTGCGTGAAGCTTTGGGCAGGGAAGGCTGAACAGTTTGTCTCCGTCCTTTATAAGACACGAGCTGTAGTGTAAACCAAGCGCAGGCATTGCTTTAGGCTACTGCGGTGAAAACATGTCATGTTTGGAACAAAATACCTTAAGTTTCTGTGGCCTCCTCCTCTCCACGTGGCAGAGGAAGTAACTGAGGAAAATATAGGGCTTCTTGCTTATTTTTGCTGGTTATTTGCAATTGAGATTTATCAAGAAAGACTAACTGAAAGCTGATAAAATTAGTTGATGTCTGTGACACTTGCTTTGTCCTGAAATTAGGCCTTTGATTTAAAAAACAGTGGGTTAGATCTAGGTTACTGGCTTTGGAAATAGTGATTTCTTTTTTGTCTTGGGCATATAAATAAGAGAAGAGCCTTTGCTGTCTGTTGTTATTAAATATGGGATCCCATTCCCGCAATCTGCCTGGGATTTGAAGCCCACACCTGAGTTTTGTAGTATTAACCCATATTTCATGCCAATTCCTGTCACTTGCTCGTTTTCCCCAGTAGCTTTGGAGGAGGCAGGGAAGAGTAATAAGATATTAAACATTTCATAATGTTATAGGCAGCCTAGGGTTTTTAAGTATTTAGATTTTTTTTTTTTTTTTGTTAAACAGGAGAATAGAACTCTCTTAAATAGGCCTTTTTCTCAGTAAGTCCTGAAATACTATATGAAAACAGCTCAATGTCATAAACTATTTTTCATTTTTAGGTAGAGAAACTGAGGCAGTGCAACTTCTTTACCGTCAGTTGCTTGTATTGCTGGCTCTGGGGGTGTGTGACATGCTGACTGTGGCTGTAGGTCACTTGGCCATCAGAAGGGGACTAGTCTGTATATCAGGCCCTACAAACCAGAGTAGTCACTGTCAATGAATTATTTTATGTTAGCACTTCCAAATAAAAAAGTTAGAATATATAACAAGCTCTCAATAAAGAGAAATTATGAGATCTCTTACCTGAGATATGCTTCTAGTTTCACTGAGGGAATGGCTACACCAAAATATTCTAGGTTACACATGTGTGAGATTAGATTAACAGAGTGGTTAGTCAACCCTTAAATAATTTTGGTGGAGAGAGGAAATAAAGTGTATCTTAGGTTTTGACAATGAGTTGCCTTGAAATTCTGGAGGCATTTATACTATTATTATAGCTCTTGTAAGGTGCTTTTCAACAGTGTTTCAGAGTAAAAGTGTTCTTTACAGAACACTTCATACTGCTTAGACAACTAATACTGATTACAATCAAAGTCTCTCATTTGAAGTTGATTTAAGGCGTGCCAACTATGACAAGGGACTGTTACTTCGTGATCGATACACATTTTTGTGATGGCTAACATTAGCCTGCAGCTGTTTAAAAATACTGATCTTACAAAAAAATTTATGCACCCTGTTTATATTACTCATAGCCCCATTACAGTTAACGTAGTGTTATTTATTGTCCTTTTTATTTTGTAATAATGGAGATAAAGTTGTGTTGGATTTAATATACAAATGACTGGACTAGACAGGTCTATTGTTTATATGTATATGGAAGTACTGATATATTTTTAACTTCCTTTCACACACCTTCTGAACTAAAGCCATGCATGCATATGTATGTGTATGTAAATCCTGGTGTAGGTTGTGTTAAAAAATGCTAGGTAGGCAAATGAGAATTTGAATGCTTAATTCTATAGGAGATGCCTTCAACATAATTAAATCTGTTGTCTCTTACTTGCAGACAAATGAATAATTCATGGAGTTTAGGCATAATCAGGTTATGTGCTTTCTGAAATTCTCAGATGCAAAGGTTAATTTTTATATTAAAAAAAGAAAAGCTCGAATGGTTGTGTCTCCAACATGAAAATTCAGGTTGCCTAGGATACTGTATTAAGGGGGCAGAAAGGCTCAGTGTATGTATACATTCTTTCTACACGGAGTCAAATGCATCCTAGTACTTATTTAATCCAACGGATGTATAGATATTTGTGTCTGAATAATCATTATTTTCTCTTGAAAACCAAGACATACAACACAGGGAAAGGGCTAGGGGGCAGAGGAGACTGAAGGAGGAAAGAAGATTGATGGGAAATTGGACCCGAAAACCTGAGAAATGGCGGATGCTCAAGAAGGCAGAAGGAGAGAGAAAGAGGAAGATGATAAGGCTGGGAGGAGTAGCAGATGACGGGCAGGTTTAAAGAAACCTGACGTAGATAAAGAGAAATTAAACTGATCAGCCGAATGTATACCTGTAGGAAACAAGAATTACGAGGGCTGACAGCGATTTTTGGTTGTTATATTTTTTAATTTATTTTTTTTCCCCCTCCGTGTGCTGCCGGAAGCAGCAGCCAGATGTTTTGCAAATGCTGCGGCGGCTTTCCCCTCGGCATCCCCGGAGAGGGTGGGGTCCCCGGCTGCACCCCCGGAGGGGGAGAACCGGGGCCCGCGGCAGCTTGGGGGAGCTCTTCGCACATCGGAAAACCAAAAAACCAGCGGGGCCAGTTGCCCGCTTCCAGTGAGTCGTGCCAGGAGTGGGATGCAGCCGATCGCTGCCAGGGGCCGCAGCGGTACCCGGCTGCTGTGCTTCACGACCAGAATTACCGGCTCATCCCTCCCTCCCCCAGCCATCCCCGAGCATCTTCACTCGGGTTCTCTGTGGCGCTTTTTTTTACGCAGCGTCTTGTCTTCCTTTTGCTCTTCTTGCTGCTCTTTAGAAACCTTACACTTCAGGAACTGCTTTCTGCCACAGACTGGGGTTTTGACAAGGTTTAGAGTCTCCAGTGAAAAAGAGATCAGTGAGTTTGCTCAGCTAACAGCAAATAGATCTTCTTTCTATTAGTAATGCACAATAAGCATGAAAGAAATGATTCTTCTTGTTCTAGTGTGTATTATCTCTGGGATACTTGCTTGAAATGCTAGCATGCTTGATATCTTAACAGAGAGGGGAAAAAGGGCTTTGCAATAGTCAATCACAGCACATAGCTCAGACAGCTGTTGCCATGTGCGTTACAAAAATCCCAGTTTTTCTTTAACATGCTAACTTGCAGTTTTCCAGCAGCTGTGCTATGAAAAGCACCAACGCAGCTCAGTTTGGGATCTCCAGCTGTGGATGGAGACCTTAGCGTGAAACTCAGTGGTTCTTGTTTTTGTGCAGGAGTCATTAATCCCTGGAGGGTGTGGTGTTCAGGCTTTCCCATGTCCTAGTTTTAGTGGGTTCCCTGTTCTGGATGTGAATGTATGTGTATGAACACAACATCCTTTCCTTCTCCGTCATCAACCAGTCCAGGAGCAAAGAGAAGTTGCAACTGAAAATGCTTTTAGCCATCCAGTCTCCAATATGTTTTTATATATACACACAATTTTATTTAGCTGCCTTCATTGATGTGAAACCAAAAGAGGGTAGACTTAGACTAGATATAAGGAAGAATGGTTTTTTACAATGAAGGTGGAGAATCACTGGAACAGGATGCCTGGAAAGGTGGTGGAGGCCCCATCCCTGGAGATGTTCCAGGTCAGGCTTGGTGGGACTCTGAGCAACTTGATCTATTTGGTGTCCTGGCTCACTGCAGTGGGGTTGGACTAGATGACCTCTAAATGTCACTTCCAACACGTTCTTTGTTCTGTTCTATGATTCTGCATGCTGGGTGTGCCCACTACCATCTTCTGTTTCAAACATTAACTTGTTTTTAGAATAGTCTTTATTTCTGTCTGCAGGCTCTTATTGACTGATGCTGGCAGCATCCAACCATCCATGGAGCACTTCTTGCAGAGGTCAGAGATGTATTTGCACTTGCTCTATTTACCCAAGTCAGCTCAGTTCCACAGTGAGGAGTGCTGTCATCCAGGGTCTTTCTTAATTTTAATGAAATGCACCTGTACTTATTCAGTCCATCTTTATAAGAGCTTCTGATTGAAAACTGGTGTCTCAAACTCCCTTTCTGACTGGATAATTCCCTGGGTGTATGTTTGGCTAACAAGAGTTTGAGAAAGGGCAAATGTCTGCTTTGTAGGTTGTCAGCTTAATTATTCAAATAGGATTTTTCATTTCTTATGTCTTTTGAATGACTTTTGGGTCACCTAAAATACCCTGTTACCTATTAGTCTGAGGTTTTGGGGTTTTTTTATAATGAAACCAGATTCTTGATCACAAGCTGTTTGCAGTAAAGCCTACTGTTGTCCCTCTGACCAGAGTTGTATGAATGTTCAGTAAAACGTTGGCATCTGGAGAAAGGAGAAGCATTAAGTGCATTTCTCATGGGCTTTGTTCTACATTGTTTTGTGACTATTTCCTTTCCCTTATGGGAGGGCTAAGAGCAGACAGTCTGAAATCATTTGATCCTCCTGTGTTGTGGCAGGGGGGGCTTTGTGCACAGCCTCTCATCCTGTGGGAATGTTTCTCGCTGTGAGGGAGCGGCTGCAGTGTGTGCTGCAGGGCTGAGAGATTGTGAGGTCCCTCAGACCTGCCGCTCATCGGAGCATTGTGGGTGTTCTGGAGCCTCATTGTGCTCTAATGAGCTGCACTAAAAATGTCTGTCCTTCACAGTCTAATTTAATTAGACAGAAAAATTGTAGTAGGGGATGTATTGTTTGTTTTTTTTTAAATAACTAAATTAAAAAAAAACAACCCCAACACTCCAAATCCAAAAAACCAAGGCAATCTTTTGAAAGGGGAAACAGGCATTAAATGGCACCTTAAGTAATTTTAATTTTTTTTTTAATTTAGTTATGTGTTTTATAATAAGCTAGTGTTAGAACTGAAGCCTTTCCTACAGTGAGGTGATTCAGGATAATTCAGTGAATTGCCTAAAGTTGCTAATCCAGGTGGGTATCAGTCATGAGTGTGAAAGTCATTGCACTGAACCATCCATTTCAGCAATGCTAGTGTCTCATCCAGACCAGTTTAATTTTCTACATCTGGCTGGATGTGCTGGACCTTCCCAGTCACTTCTTCCTGTGAGGGCTGGTGTGATTCTTCTAAAAGCGTGTTTATAATTATTAATGACTCTTCTGCTCTAGTGGACATTCTGTGCTTTAATGACCTGGTGCCTTACTGTCCCTGCTTTTCCATCACTAACTGAAGCCTTCTCCTGGCACAGCCCAGTCATCGTAATAAATAAGGCATATAACATGTTAGGCTGTCAAGTATCCCATGTTACTGCAAGAAATCATTTATTCATTTGGATCTGTGCTGTTATTGCCTTCCACAGCATAAGTGAAACTATAGGGAAGGCTAGAGATCAAAGCTGTATTCCCCATTACATTTATGCTGAATAACATTAGTGCCATACCTTGCGCAAATGGGAGGAATTGCCTGAAATGAAAAGATCATGTAATCTATTCATATGGGCATATGATAGGGTTATGACAGTAGAAAGAACTGAAAGCTTCCCTGCAGTAGCTTAGCTTTCAGTTCAGCAGTCATGTACTATAAAGGAGCACGCAGTCAAGGAACATCTCTTCAGTTTCTTTCTGGAAAGCAGTGTTAAATTTCTCTTTTGTCGCCAATTTTTCTGGCTGACAGGGAATAAATTTCTTTACTTGGAAAACAAGCAGAATTACAGAATTCCATTACAGAATTAGATTTTAGGGGTCCAAGATGAAAATGTCTTTGTAGGACTAGTTTACTTAATAAGCTTTCCAGCTGGATTTTTCCATTTCAATCCTGTTTCTTAGAAAGGTACTTCACAAATACCCCTTTGGCTGATGTTATGGGGTGGGCTAGATTTTCTTTGGCAGGAAAGGGAATAAAAGGAGGAAAGTGAAGGGTATTAAGATTGCAAAGCCAAGAAGGCTAAAGGGAGGAAGCTTGTCCCCAGTGAGCATACAAGATGTTTGCAAACGACTTTTTTTATTCCTGATAATATGAAAAATATCAATTGCAAATGAAATGAGATTGTATGTGTTTGAGGGGGACTGGTCCTGAGGCTTAAGGTAGACAGAACAGTCTGTTCTCAACTGAAAGGAGGAAAAAAGCCAAACCTGAGTCATTACAGCCCAGGAGACTGATCCAGACCATTGAAGTTATTAGAGAGGTTACACCAGGTGTTGCAGGGTTAGTGAATTTTGAGGTGAAAGCTGCCAGACTTTTTGAGCTTGAGGAAATACTGGGAAGATGATGGAGCCACACGAATGCTTCTCTTCTTGAAAGAGTAGCCTAAGGTCAGGTCTTAGATGAACCTGTTTGTAATTTAGCCTTAGATGGAGCTGGAAAGGATGTGGAGGCTGTAACTAGTGTTCTGCTTATATAGGAATTTCACTGGAAAGCCAGTCTGCTGGTCATGCTAGACTGTCCTTGCAGTGGCCTGGACATGAAGTAACTCCTAATGTCATGGCAGCCCAGTAAGGGACCAAGTACATCAGTATAGCAAATGGTATTTTGTACTGCTGCCACAAAGCCAAGGTAGGTTTCCTCTCACTCAGATAAATCTCAGGGCCTCATAAGCACAGCGCTGCCTCCAGACTATGGTGTCATCATTTGCAGCATCCACCATGCTGGATTCATCTCTCTTGGGTTTGATATTTTTTCCTCTTTTTTTGAAAAAAAAACCCCCAACATATATTACTAAGGAGATGCTTGCCTTACCTGTCTCTAGGGGCTGTTTTGCAAGAAACCGTCTTTGTTTGTTTTCAACACCAGATGTACTCCGTGCCTGTGGCACCTAATAAATGAACTGCAAATGCCTACAGACCAAGGTACTGTAATATAAAATCTTTGCTCTTCTATGTTGTATATGAGATATTTGTAAAACTCCATGCCTGCTTTTAAGTTTTCTCAGCTCTCTTGAAATGCTCAAGTGAAACTTACGACTGGATTTTATACTAAAGACCCATCAAAGCCTGAACCTGTTTTTCTTGTGAAGGAAAGTGATCAAAATTCCTCACATCCAAACTCATTTCAAACCTTTTCAGGTGTGCTAGATTCACTTTAGGGAAAGGGACTGTGCTCGACTTTTGGTGAACCTATCACATCTGTTGATCAATGGGAGTCTTGCAGTTTGCTGGAACTATGAAGGAGGTGCAAAGCTGCTTTTGAGCCTGAAAACTTGGGGAGCTCATGTGGGAGGAAGATACAGGTGACATGGAAGGAGGAACTGAGGAGGGCTGAGAGAGGGGCAATTCAAAGCAAGAGTCCAGCTTATGTGCCAAACCAAGCTCTGGAATCTCTCTTCGTTCCCACTTCCTCAGAAACTTTCCCTCCCTCCCTTATTTGACTTGGGAGCTTACAAGGGTTTTCTTCTAAATCTCATGGAAGAAACTTGCAGTATTTCTGCATGACAGTGCCCGAATTCTCAGTTCTTCTTTCTGTACTTCATCACACAGCACATCAGACTGTGCTGTTTTTTACCTTACAAATGTCTGGCCACAGGACCAAACTATTAGGATAGTTTCTGGGCAATAATGTTGTGAAAGGTTGTAAAAGGGATCTAGATTAATTTGCCCAACCTTTGTGTTTAGTTTCATAGTCCAGCAATGCTGGATTCTGGCTGTAGAAAGTGCATATGCCATTGGGGGAAGAAAACCCTTTCTGCTCAATCTTCTTGCTGCCACTGCCTGTAACTTGAGTTTTCATAGAATTATAGAAACATAGAATTGTCAGGGTTGGAAGGGACCTTAAAGATCATCTTGTTCCAACCCCCCCGCCATCCTTTCAGTCATTCTCGAAGGTAATCCTAGTATCTCTTGGTGTTTTTTGTTTGTTTGTTTTTAAAAAAAGAAATCTGTCAGTTTGGGTCAATTATTCATGAAATAAGACATTTATATATTACACTATATTTAATTCCTCAGTATGTAATCCAAGGAAAAAAGGAAGTGTGGCTCACAGGGAGGGTGATGGGAACAGATATATTCTGATAACCCCACAGTAAGGACATGGATAAAGTATGAACATGTGTGATGGCTCCCTGATACGAGCTCATCTGATGTGAATTTAGCATTTCCAGAGCTTCTCTGCATTGCCTGTTTTATGTTTAAATGTTTATGTTCACTAACTTATCCATTTTAGCCATGGCAATTATATATGTGAGCAATAACACGCAGCAAGGCTTGTGTTTATTGATAAGGGAATTCAAGTTACCTGAATTCAAGTTACCTGTAGATGCCTGATGCCCACCAAGACTCTGAGTTAGGCAGGACAAGAGGAATAACACACCTCCTGTAGCGGGGGAAGATAACTGCAAATGGCAGATTTGGTTTTCACTGGACACAAAAAGATCGAGCTGTTGCTGTGGGGAATCTGGACTATAAACTTGGCTCTTGCTGCTGTGCAGAGCTGGTAGATGTGGTGGGGAAAAGGAGAACAAGCGTATTAGTGAAGTATGACCTAGAGAGGATGAGAGATGGTTGTTTGATACTGCTAAGCAGTGGCTGGAGAGATGAGAGAGGTGGATTTGGGTGATGCTACAGATGAAGCTGGGCCCAGCTGCCAGTTTTAGCATAACTCTCTAGACCAGTTGCATGGGCTGCAGATGCCCTCCTGTGTCGGCTTCACATGGTTACCACTGTTTGTGGCATAAAAGATGCTGAAAGAGGGAATTAGTTGTAAGCTCTTGCTTGCTATCTTCTGTGTGTAAAAACATGTGTATCACAGAATTGTAGAATGTGTTAAGTTGGAGGGGACCTCTAAAGTTCATCTAGTCCAGCCCGTCTGCAGGGAGCAGGGACATCTTTAACTAGATCAGGTTGCTCAGAGCCTCATCCAGCCTGACCTTGAATGTCTCCATGGATGGAGCCTCCACCACCTCTCTGGGCAACCTGTGCCAGTGTTTCACTTATAAATTACAGTTTAATGGTGAAGCAGAGCCATTGCCTCTAATGAATTGACATCAAATAATAGAAACTTTTTACACACCCTGTATAGAAAGAAGGTGGTGTCCCAGTCTACTAAGTGTTAAAAGTTGGCAAGTAATGGCTTTGCAGAGCTGATCTATGCACTATAGTTAAGGTTGTAAGATGCAAGTAAGCCTTGCATATGGTATGACATACCCACACTAGAAAAACAATGAAGCAGGTTAATGTTTGTCCTGAGTTAGAGCTAAAACCCAGTCCTATTTAGTGATTTTTACTTTTCAGTTTTAGTCTCTTCTAAAAGGCTGCATTTTCTGAAGTTCACAGCATGTTTTTGCAGACAGTGTGTGCTAGTAACAGTGATAACACCTGATGTTTACAGTTACTGCCTGGCACTGGGATGCAGAAAGGCTCTTGCTGATACTTATTCCTATAGTGACCAAGGCCACTGCTGGCTCTTGTGTGCCACACTGGGGGTGCCGGGTAGTAAAGGGGGGTCACAAGGAAGTAAAAGGTTGCACCTCCGGGGGGTAATAGACAGGACAGGTGACCAACGAGAGTATTCCATCCCATATACATCGTATTTAGTATAAATTGAGTGATCATGAGAGTTTCTGCCTCTTCTGCAATGGCCGGCATCCAGAGAGGACTCCATCTGACCTCCTGCTTTTGATCCGGATTCTGAGTTCCCGAATCCAGCTCCCTGCATCCAGCTCCCCCCGCCGCTGAGCCTGAGGCTTCCCCAGTGCCTCCTGTTCTGCAGCATCAGTGGGGACTGGTATCAGGGGAGGGAGTCAGATTTGATATCGGGCTATTATCTATAGTTGTATATAGTTCTTTTATCATTCCACTATTATTTTCTATTATTATTGTTTCATTAAAGCTGCTGTAGTTTTTTTTCTTCTCTAACCTGAAAGTCTCTCTGCTTCAGTCCCTTTTCCTTCCCATCTCGGTGGGGGGAAGAGGGGGTTAGAGAGCGTCTGTCCATGTTAGAGGCTGACCCAGCCCTAACCCACAACAATGTTTTAGGTCACTTATTAAAGAAACACTAATTTCCCCCTGTTAATAGTCTTTCTGAAAGTAGATAAGTAAGTCACTGGACAAACAACATTTTGCTTATTATTTGAGAGGAGATGACTAAGTATATGCATGCATCAAAGCATTATTTCAGACTTGAAAATAATTTGAATTCAGTATATAATAAGCACTTTTCTTACTGTCTTCATATACAGAAGCTTATGACCCTAGAGCAGGGCCTGTTTGGTAGATACTACGGGGGTAAAAATACCTTTTGTTCTCTAGTTGTAAAGAATTTGCAATGTAGTTCACTTAACGAATATTCATGAAACAACTAGGTTAATTTCTTGATATTTTTAAATCAATACACTGTACAAAAATTCAAGAGTGTTTTAAAGAAAACCATATGACCCAAAAACCTGACTCAAAGAAATTAGAAGGTCCAATGGGCAAAGGCTGAGACACTAAAACCTGCTTGTGTAAAAGCTGTGTAGAGCCTGTTCTCCTGGTATATGTTTTTATGTGTGTTTTGTTTTTTTTTTTTCCTCAGTGTGCTTGTTTACAGAGCTTGTGTGGTGGGTCTGTAAATACATGAAGCACCGCTCTACCTGACCAAAAAATTCCATTACAAATCCTCTCCTCGGAATCCAGGATAGTTAGTTGTAAAACTCTGAGACAATTTCTTATGCTCGCAGACAGGAGAAGCAGACGTTAAATTGACATGTTATTTGTTTGCATTATCTAGGGTCTCTGAAGCAATTACTTTTGCATATGTTAGCAAGTCTGGAAGTCTTTCACTTTGCATATTTACCGGGTAGAGACAATAGCTGCAAGGTCTGATCCTCGACGCGGCTGAACTAGTACATAATTGACAGGATCAGGCCTCTGCTGATATCGATAGTCAACACAACAGATTTTTATTTTTTTTTTAGCTTTAAAAGCTAGTTTACTTCTGGCGATGGCCCTTTCACCTCATTTATCTGGCAATAAGACTTGTGCATAAGTGTTGTCTATTGCAGCTTTTAGAAATTTGATATTAATTTTGCCTGGGTAGTTTCACTGCCTATGCTGGTAATACTTCATTATAACTACAGTGACATTTTCCCCTTTGGCCCAGAGTGTTCTGGCTATTTTCTGCACAAGGAAAGTTTCATTCTATGAGTGGCTGATAACAAAGTAGGTACTGCATTCGGGTGATTTTATGTGTATGATTCAGAAGCTCTTCTGCCTGCCCTCAACTCTTCATTGCAGCACACAGCAGGTGGAGCATTCAGCCAGAGAAGGCAGTTCTAGAATTTAATTTTCTTTCTGCTGGAAGACTCTGAATACATGTTTTCCACTTCTAAATGAACCTTGCCATAAGGAGTCTTGAGATAGGCTTCTCCTACTCCCTCTCTTGCTGAGGAGAGCTCTTTCTACAGGATACTTAAGTACTAATCGCTCCAAACAGCAAGAATGCTGAATCATTCAGGTGTTCCCTAGAAAAATGAAAGCCTTGGCTCAAGTCCATCAGCAGGCCCTCTGACAAACTGGTGAGTGTATGGGGAAAGGCCACAGGTCTCCCATTCCCCCCAGTAAAGATCTCAATCACTAGGCATTGGAGTCAGGCTCCCTCTCCCAGTAAGGGAGGAACTGATGCTCAGTGTCTGCCACCCGCAGTGAGCACCGCAAGGACTGGCTCCCAGAGGGAGGGCGGTGCTGGCTGAAGCGTGGTGGAAGTTGGATAGTCTAGTCTTTATTGCTGATTTTTTTTAGTCTGTGGATTATAAAATAAATAATCTGGTTTAGTTAAAAAAGGAATTGTAGGAAGGCACAGTAGGCAGGTAGTGAAACAGCACTCTGCTGCTTTCTATCCTGCAACGGTATCGTCTGCCCTCATTTGAAATAATGACCTTTATTCTGAGTTTCGGATGGAATGAGCCAACTAGCAAGCAGTGTGCAATCAATTGAGAATAGATCCAGTTTGCATCTGCAGATGCTGTGCACAGGCAAATACGTGGGCATCAATATTCCATTAAATAAAGAACAATGTTCGTATGGGCACTTTGATTACAGACATTATGTAGCTTAGATTTTTTTGTTTGGTTTTGGTTTTTTTTTTTGGTGGGAGGGATCCTCCTCTGACCTGACTGTCCGTGAGCAGAGGCAGCCCCTCAGGAGAGTGGAGGTTTAGAGAAGTGTTCCTACAACTATTTCACTACAGAAGTGAAACAAATCCTGGGGCAACGGAAAAGAAAGCTGCGAGGCTATAATGTCCTGTACTCTACTGGTGATGTGAGCCAGGTTGCCTTGGACAGAAAAAGGAACGTGGTTTTTGTACGTCAAATAGATGGGGGTGATGGTCTGACCTGAGTAAAGGATTCATGGCTGTGAATTCCACACAAAGATGGTTGCTGGTTCAGTTAATTCCTTAACCCTGATCCTCATGCCTCTTCTGCGTCTGTTTTGATGCACTTCACAAACTCATTTGCCAAATTTTGTGGATCCCACACACAGAAGATGAACTTCACGTGTCCATTTGAAACAGGATTTGCCATATAAAGTGAGATTTTTTTGGATTCCAGCAGACTTTTGCAGTGCCTCAAAGCTAGGGGTTGCAGCTCCCTCCTGACAACTGAGTTTCTGGAGGGGGAAAAAATGCTTCTAACGCCTATAAATGCAATGCTCCAAATGTACAATGAAATCTTACAGTTCTTTGGGGATTTTTATTTTGAAGAATAACTTAGTGCTTGGAAGTATTGTGGACTGGACCATAGAACAATGATGTTCTTGATGAGCACGTGGAAACCTCACCTCTTTGCAGGGTGCCTTGCCAGCTTTTTCTACCTTAAGACAAGAAGGTGGTGGTGAATGTGAGCATGTGAGATGCAGGATGTGCTGTGCACAGGGCATTGATCTTGCATCTGTCCACCTACTCTTACACCCATGGGGTAATTCTTTGGTAAAAAGGAAGTTAGTCTCGCTATATACCTACTTCTTCACAATTTTAGAGTAAATTACCCATCGTTTGCTGATGAAAGCAGTACAGAGAAGATGCTCTGACAAGGTAATCTCGGTCTTTTTCTGCAGACAGTACCTGGGCAGCTTGGACTATCCCGTTTCTTGTTGAGGTAGCTGAAAAGAAAAGTGACCCCAGTGAAAGATGCCCTGGTATGCCCGAGAGGGAAAGTGGGAGGAATTTGAATGAAACATTTCAAGCCATTTATCTCTGAGCCCAGAAAGCTGAGGCGCTGAGGTCAGCTAAGCCAGCCAGGCAATAAGGTGGTTTAGCACCAAATCCCTGTGCTCTAATTTAATGCTGAGCCGGTCTCGGTGTGAAGGCTGGTACCCACTCCTATTTCAAGGAGCACAGCTGTATTACTTGGGACACCACCCCCGGGGTTACGGAGGGTAGGTTCGCCAGCTGTGGGGAGTCTGAACAGATGAGCTGAGCTCACTGCTTTCTCTCTTCTCTCTGACAGTGCTCCTGCCATGTGTGGAATCAATTATTCAGGTTTCATGAATTAGTGATTGATTAATTACAAGCCTTACTGAGAGTCCAGGAGTTCACTAAAAACCACAGTCTTTTCTTGGCTGAAATACTTGCTCAAATACTGGTATAAGGAATGAGGTTTATTTTCTTAGACCTTTCTGTTAATGGCAGATTTTTTTTATTCTTTTTCCCCTCCCACACCAAATCAGAGATTTGGGACAGAAACAGAAACAAGAGTAATCTGTGCTCTGCAGACACCTTCATATGAGAAGCATGGAACAAAATTATCTTGGCCTGTTAGCAAATGCAGTGTCCTATATGTTGTAAAGGGTGATGCTTTTTTGTTTGGTGGTTTGTTTTGCACTAGATCTCCCAGTATATTTATTTTTCTATTATTCTGCATGTGACTTAGCTGCAGTTGAACCTTGCTTTATGCGGTGATGTTGCGAGCATTTGATGGAAATGCAGAAGTTGTTTGTGTGGCCGCTATGGGCTGCCTTTAGTGTTCAGTCCCCACACGTGGAGCAACTCGAGTGCTTCTTTCTCACTCTGAGGGAGCCCACCTCGTATTGCTACTGGCCTGGCTGGGGCTGTGGAGGATGCAATGTGTCCTAGCCTGGGTGGGACTGCGGGGGACGATATGTTTTGGGGCTGTTACCACCTCCTCACGCCCATGAGGTAGGCAGAGGACTGGCAAGGTTAAGAAGACTCTTTTTTTAGTTTGTCCCACAACCCACAGGGGTTTTGCTGCTTTTTGGAATTACTTATTCTTTGATGTTTTATTATCTTTTGTTTGCTTAGCCATGCTTGCTTTGGAAAACAGCTTTGTAGCCAACCTTTGGCTCAGAGCAGCCTGAGCACAGAACACACAGACTGCTGTTTATCTGTCTTTCAGATGAAACACTTTCTGAAACTGACTGTATAGTTTACATTTTATCCTCTGACTTTAACAGAATCTTTCTAAATCCTGAATAATAGGAAGAGAAAGCTGTATCAAGGCCATGATTGCTTCCTGGAGCCCAGTGCTTGCCGTCTCGGACTGAATTTTAAATACATATAAATCAGCAATGCTACACTGACCGTTTTCTGAAGTGTTGAGCAGAGTTACCACTGAAGAAAATAGCTTTATGGGAGGGAGGTCAGGAGCAGCCATGAATAAAGGCTTGGATGTGTTTCTAGACTAGGATATTTACTGTACAATGACTCTATTCTATACTGAAAAAGAATATGCAATAAATTATTTCTGCCAGTAAGTACAAGTGCTTCAAAACCAGCTATTCCAATGACTCCCAAAAGTAAGAAAATGTTTTCTTGTTCATACTAGCCTATTTTATTTTTTTTATATTTTTTTTTTTTTTTAGAACTATGTACACTTACAGTGATGACCAGCCATACATAAGAAACATGTTTCTCCTCTTGTCAAGCCTTTTTGTCCTGGCCTCTTGGAGCTAGGATTTCAGAGCCCTTGTGCTTGACAGGTTCTTGAATTTGTTATGCTGCTTTTTGTGCCTGGAATTGCTTTTTTAATATCTTTGCAGATGGTGTTCTAACACTTATGAGTTTTACACCCACGGTTCCCCTAGTGCCAGTTGGGCACTTCTTCTGAGGAGCATTTTTCTTTTCTAATTACGCTATACTGCATTTCCCCCCCACCCGCCCTTTTCTTCTAGCAGTAGAGTATTTTGCAGGTTTGGGTATGTTACTACTACCTCACAGTTTGGAATGTGGAAAGCATAGACCTTCAAAAGTATTGCTGTTGTCCTCTCCCTTTTAGTCCCCACTAATGTAAAAACTCTACTTCATTAATATTTTTCAGCCTGTGGTGTGTGTCTAGGTGGTTCACAGTTACAGTAGAGGGGAAGAGATTGGAGGTACACTAGCTGTTTTGTGGGCAAAGTCTCAATTGCACAGGTTGCCCACTGAATAAATAATCCCAACAGTGAGATTTGTCAGTGCACATTTAAATATGAGAAGCGGGGAAGGAGAGGGGGGGAAAGGGAAAGAAGGGCTTATGTTGGAAGATGAAGAATATATAAATGAGGATATAGTTTTTCTAAAGGTTAATTGGAGCCAGATAATGTCACTGTCATATTGAAGTGTTTTCTTATAAAGAAGAATGGATTTCTCTGTGCTTCGGCAGGGGAAAACATCTGGGTTCTCAAGAAGTAGCTCTGATGACTGGAGAAGACACAGATAACAATACTTAGATATCATCCAGGTGGCTCAAAAGTAACTTTCAGGACAGGGAGAAAGCAACTGAGGAAATAAAGTGTGAGGGGATTGCAGGTGAGATAATGCTGTCTTGATGGAAGGTGGGAAGAGTAGCCTGATGAGGGAGCTTACTGGTTGCCTTTAGGTAGCAGCTTCACACAGATGGCATGATCCAGCTCCAACTGTCTTGTAATCAGCTTCTTGTTCAGCTGCCTCAAGTCATTACCCACAAAAATGTCTCATCTCAGCACCACGGGCTGTCTAGCCATCAGGACTACCTTGAAGATGATGACAACTGCAGTCCAGGGCCAGATGGTGCCTGTGTCTCTATGTAAAGCTTCGTACCTGCTGCATGTTCTTGTTCTCTAAACGATGACCACAGAATCCAGGTGCCAGGCCTGGCAGAAGATGTTCCTGCCGCAGAAGAGCAGCCACAGGAGCACCTGCAATGCCTGTCCAGGGGCTCTGTTCTGCCAGGGAAGGAAATGCCCTTTGTTTTTTAATTAACACCCCAGTTGTGTCTTCAAATGATCATTAAAAAGCTTGTAAATAATCTACCTTTTGTAGATTAGGTTGTTTGGGTGTTTTTTGTTTGCTTGTTTACAAACAAAACCAACGAAAACTGTTTTACAACAAATAGGGAAAAATTGGAATTTGAATACGTGTGTGTTTTTCTTCTCTTGCAGTGTTTATGTTTACATTTTATGCTATTACATCTTTCCTCCTTTATCTACATTTAAGGCATTCCCCAATAACAATATGCATGTTAGAAGTAGGAGGTTAAAGCTGTGCTATGTTCCTCAGTTTTATTTGTTCTGGATCTAGAAAAAAAAAAAAGAACAAAAAACTTTTCAATAAAGGTGTTGTATCCAGGGCTTTCTGTTTCATATTATGAAGCATGCTGCTATGCACAGTTCATTCTGTGAAAAACTTAAATTAAAATTTCAAGTTGGAATTACTCAGAAGGGACCTTGGGAAACATTACTGGTTTTCTTGCTTTCTTGAACAATAGATCTGGGAGAATCAAAAGTTTTTAAAAGCATCTAGGTGCAGTTATTTAGTGTTATGGTTGTTTGTCTTTTGTTACCTGCATGTTTGTGCTACTGTCTGGTTCTGGAACTGCTGTACCGGATTAGGGATGGGAGAGATAAAATAACAATGATGGCTTCAAGAGGTGAATGTATTTGTTTATTATGTGCAGTTTGTCTCTGAAATGCTCTTCTAGCACCTCAGCTGTTACGAATGAAGCAGGAGAAATAAACATTCCTTCTCTTGTAGGTTTTTGGTGGTAATTTAAAAATAGTATTATTTCTTTCCAAGTATGGGGCTAATATATGCCAGCTCTTGCCTAAGCATCTCTCCATCATAAGTGGATCTGATTAATTCTTCTACTGGAAGTAAAACAGATTGCAGTGATGCCACTGTAGTATTCTGATATTGTACGCTATCGAAGTATTTCAGTATTATCCTACAAGGGCACTGCTCAGCTGAGGTGTAAAGTGATCCACCTTTGTTGTAGCAGGAACCACAGAAAGTTCCCTTTTTAAGAACCAGGTAATGTCATGTGGCATTTTTCTTCTCTGCATTGCAGGAATAGGCTAAAAAGGCAAAATGGGGCAAAAGGATCTTTGGCTTTTTTCTGTGTGTGAGTCTCTTTGAGGGTGTTTAAAGCCTTTGCTGCCTTGATCTGTTAGCTAAGATCTGTTACACGGAGAAATTTTAATATTATAGTTCTTGTCTTTTGATTCTGGATGTGAGTTGGTCTATCTCCTATATTCAGGTGGCAGGCTGATCAAATATTTGGTTTGAAGAAATACAGATTTTGATGGATTCAGAAGATTTTCCGTGAGGGGTGGAGAGTTTGTGGGTATATGATTGCTGAAGCTTCACACTTTGAAGGATTTGGGAGAGTGCCATTAGGGTGTCATCAATTTTAGTCTTCTACCTAGGAGATGATGTAAACTGGACTAGTGTACTCACTGGAGGCTGATCCAGCAGCATACTGAGCGCTACCTATCTACCCTGCATAAAAAAATGTTTGACTTTTTTCCTCTGTAATCAGTATGTGTTGAGTCGATAAGATGTGTTCAGAGCTCAGCATGGACTTAGCTAGGCTGTATCCAAACCCAGTCCAGATCACCCAGTCCTAGGGCATGACATCTTGCCAGCTGTGGCATTGGGCATACGAGGCTGGCAGGTCTGCTTTAGTATAACCAGCTCTTGCCTGGTATAAATAAAAAAAAAAAATAAAATAAAAAAAATGCATAGCTGGAAGCCTGATCCTCTGATTTGCAGACTAGGTCTTGACTCTAGATCATCTTCAATCTTGTAGTTTGTGCTGTTTCTTAACATGTATAATAGTGTAGGACTCATGTATCACTGCTGTCTGAGGGATCATCTCACAGAGAATACACACAGAAGTCTGGTATTATGGATATTTATGTTTGTGTGAAATAACACTTTGATAGAAAACAATCCAGTTCAATTTGTAGTGGCAAATCTGTCTCCTACATGACGGATGCCCTTCTTGCCTCAAGTGGAAGCTGGAGTTGTGTTATTTACCTCTGCACTTTTTTAACCTACTTTCAACTGTGATGCTTATCTTAAAGATACCATAAAATGCTTGCTATTGATATTTTCGTTTTAGAAAAGAGTCCTGTGGGTTCCATCACATCAGAACTTCTGTGAAAATCAGCACAATTTTAATTGACTTGGTTTGTTCAAGTCAGTGGTGGATGTTCTGCCTTTGCTTGTACTCTACTTTGAGTTTCAGTCTTATTTCCCTGTTGCTGTTGTGTTGCTGGCTTTGTCAGAGCATACTGCAATAAATTCACACGAATGCACTTGTAATTAGCCTTGTGTCTGATACAATCAAATTATGCTATATTTAAAATAACTGCTAAAATGTCTTGATGTCTTTTTTCAGCCAGCAACTTGAGCTTTTAACTTACTGTGTCATCAAAACTCGTTTCTAGATTCTTTGTTACATTTAAAAAAATTGGTCTCTGTTTTGTTTCCCTGGATTAAAATTTCATGTGGCTGCTGCAGGTTGCATTGTAATATAATCTGACCTGAGGTTCTTCTATACAAAGCAACTTACAAACAAGTCCTAAGTTCCCATGGTTTCTGCCTCAGAGATTCCTGATTCAGATACTTAACTCTCATGAGTGTCAGGAAACTGGTTGGCACAGCTGTCGATCAGTAAGCTGATGCAGAAAAGTCCTATATAGAGAAGGTCAGTTCAGGAAGAGAATGTTAACCTGCAGGCTGCTGTGAAATAACTATTTTGGCCAGCTTTTCCTCTTGGAGAAGTGCTTGTACACACAAGACGCTAACAAATGATACTATCTGCACAAATTGAAAAAAAAATACTGAAATATGTGAATGTCTGCTTGCAGAGTTGGGATTTGGAAGTGCAGCCTCTGATAGGGGCTCTGCAACTAGTTATGTGCTCTTGAATATTATATTCTTTTTCAAGCTCTAGTGGATTTTTGCAAATGCTTGCAAATCAAGACTTGGAAGTAAATATCTGAACAAGTAAACATTTTTGTTAGAGTGACACCACATGGGATAACTTTCCTCTTGTAACTGCAAACACATTCAGCCTGCTGGTGCTGCCTGTATGTCCACTTTTCTCAAAATATCCTTGGTACATTAATGTTTTTCACACTTGCAGCTTCTAATAGGATGTATTTTCTTGCTCTAGTTCTTGATTTTACTTTTCTGCAGATTGTCTCGCAGTTAGCCACGAAAAGAAGTAGATCCCTTGAGAGAGTAGAGGAACCTCTGACCTCTACAGCTTTGCCACTGTTGGAATTGGATAGATTCTTCACCTCTTTAGAGGTGGTGTGGATGCTGAAGTGCCTTTCTAGCGCAGCTTTCAGCTTGTGTGTGCCTGAAGCAAGAAATCTTAAGGGTGAGTGATCAATACGTTGGTGTAGAAATCCAACTGTGAGACATTGGCAATACACCTTCCTCTCACTCTTAAAAAGACTTGATTCCAAGTGAGGGTAAATGTTCTTGATGGTTTCATCACTAAAATACAATTTTGAAGGTTTTCTTGCTTCTTTCCACACACAATTTATCTGTGGAACATAAAACCAAACAGAACCTCGACATCTTTTTCTTTTTGTTGCTGAGGATTCTAGTTCTCCTTTTCAGTCAAAGCTCATTCCTCTTCAGAACTGGGCAGTGACTTCTTCCTTTTAAAGATGCTTTTCTGCTAGAGCACTCATTGACAGATACTGATTTACATCAGTTTCTAGCTGCTTGCTTTTGGTAGGAAGCCCAGCGACTTCTGGATACATGTTGCACTATGCGTTCTGCCCTAAACAGCTGGGAGTTAGTTATGCCATGGCCTGTGCTACTCTGAATCTTAGTGTCTTCATTCTTGTTAAGAGCTAAATAATTTGTATTGAGGCTGAGAAGTGGGACTTCTGTGTGTTGCCTCCCGTCCTGCTGACAGTTATTCAGTTACCTATTGTTTTATTTAGACATTTTAGCAGTTGTGGTGCAGGAACTTCTGTGAAGTCTGTGTCAAAGAAGGATTTGGAGGTAATAAAAAGGATGATGATGTGAAGGAATGGGATGGGAATGAGGAGATGACCGTTGGGAACATTATGCCCTCACTTGAAGTTGTTGGCTGCGGTGCTGAGGTACTGAGCCAACATCTGAAGGAAATAAAAGGGTTCAAGTTATCTGTTGTTACTACAGAGATTCTGCTCAAACCACCTGTGGCTGCCTGCTAAGGTTCCTCTGCAATGTAAAAGTGGTCTATGATCCTAAGCTTTAAGCCAGACTCGTTGGCCATTACTGGAAGAGGGATTTTTGACCTCTATGAGTGAGCTACCACACCTCATCTGTTAGCAGTGATTTGAATTTCCAAGTACTTTCTACAATTTATAGCATGCTTGTTCTAGAGGGACAACTTCTTTGTGCGTAGCCAATTTATGGCACATGCTGCAGATTTAGAATCACTTGTCTTAAAGCCAGGCACTTTCCTTAGCCATAAATGTCTTCAGAAAGTAATCATAGGGACATGTTTTGGAGAGATAAAATATAATACCATGTTGTCACTGTTTTGTGGCATTTCCCTGCCAGTTTTATTTCTGTAATATAGTTTATTCCTTTTGCAATACTCTGGTGAGTATAAATGGAGTGGAATCAAAGGATGTATTTCAGTATAGTTTTTATATAACTCACATAATGCAAATATAACCAACGCTAACTTACATTTGTAACTCTCTATGTTTGTTCATCATAGTTTATGTGTTTCTGTTTAGAATATTTAAGTATTGCCTTGTTTTCAAGCCCCTACTAATTTTCTGAAATGAAGCATCTACACTAGTCACTTTTCAGAGCATAAAGCTGAGCATTTGTGGGTGGACGGTACATGCATTTTACAAATAAACAAGCCGAAAAAGTTGTAAACCCCTTGCTATTCAAACCTAATAATAAAGAAATGCTCCTTCCCTGTAATTTATAATGCTTTGCAAATAACAGTTTCACCGTAATGTTATATTATGGTTCCTCACTGATATGTTATTGCTGTGGAATTGTCTCTTACAAGAAAAAATAAAATTAGAACTGTAACAGCATGTATCGAATGGTACAGACTAATAATTTCTAGTGTGTCCAAGAATGAGTATCACTTTGAGAAAGCGTTATTTTGTAGCTATTATAGACCTGAATTCTAGTCCTTGGACTAGCATGGATATTATCTGAGTCTTGCTGTGAGTCCTTATCAGCAGTTCGTTGTGGGGGTATGAGAGGTAAGGAGGGTACATCGTCAATAGTAGAGCACCCAGTATCTGCCAACAAATTGGACTTGTGCAATATAAAATGCAAGACTTAAAAACAAATTCATAATGCTTGATTGAGAGCTCAAGCTAAATTGCCTAAAGGCATGTCTGAGTAGATGCAGTCAGCAGTGTGGCTTCTATTTATTCTGAGGAGGAAAAGATAAACTTGGGTGAGTAGTCAGCATTTCAGCAAATCTCTTCACCTGTGAAATGTCATTGCTAAACATGCTTGCCAGTGCTCCCTTTGTAATCTTGCAAATATCAGACTACTAAATTACAGAATCACAGAATGTTAGG
>NW_009729259.1:32297-35802 GCF_000703405.1 Apaloderma vittatum | reverse complement strand
GGCGGGGAGAAATTTTATGAAATTCAACAAGCGCAAGAGTCTTGCACCTGGGAAAGGTTAACCTCATATGCCAATATAGGTTGAGGACTGACTTGCTGGAGAGCAGTGCAGGGAAAAGGGACTTGGTGGTTCTGGTGAACAGCAGAATGACCATGAGCCAGCAGTGTGCCCTCGTGGCCAAGAAGGCCAATGGCATCCTGGGGTGTGTTAGAAGAGGAGCAGCGAGTAGGATGAGAGAGGTCCTCCAGCCCCTCTACTCTGCCCTGGTGAGGCCACATCTGGAATATTGTGTCCAGTTCTGGGCCCCTCAGCTCAAGAGGGACAGGGAACTGCTTGAGAGAGTCCAGCACAGCCACAGAGATGATGAAGGGAGTGGAACATCTCCCTGATGAGGAAAGGCTGAAGGAGCTGGGGCACTTTAGCTTGGAGGACAGAAGGCTGAGGGGTGACCTCATTCATGTTTATAAATATGTCAAGGGGGAGTGTCAGGAGGATAGAGTGAGGCTCTTTTCAGTGATATCCAATGACAGGACAAGGGGCAATGGATACAAGCTGGAACATAGGAGGTTCCACAAAAATAATAGGAAAAGCTTCTTCACTGTGAGGGTGACAGAGCCCTGGCACAGGCTGCCCAGGGAGGTTGTGGAGTCTCCTTCTCTGGAGACATTCAAAACCCACCTGGACACGTTCCTGTGTTACCTACTGTAGGTGATCCTGCTCTGGCAGGGGGGTGGACTAGATGATCTTTTGAGGTCCCTTCCAACCCCTAACACGCTCTGATTCTATGATTCTGTGATTCTGTGAGGGCAGTGAAATATGAGTTTAGCAATGTTCAGTTGAAGGTTCCCAGTTTGATTTACTTTGGTATTAAAGCTTTAGTTTTACATGCATAAAAACTAAAATGGAAAATCCTTCAAGTCTCATATGAATATCACTTATTTTTCTTTTTTCATTATTTGAATGACTCACAAGCAATTAGCAATTTGTGCCAGAAAAAGGATTTCTAGATGACCAGATTGTGTGTTACTAATTTATGCAGAGGGCCATTTACTCACATAACTAGTCATGTTGATTTCCGAAGGACTACTCACAGGAGTAAAAGCTCCTCTGCTTATGGAGTTATAAATTCCTATCCCAGGAGTATCATGTTCCTGGAAGAAGCCGTTAGTCTTAATTTTTTTTCTTGCTTTAAGCAGAAAACTGAACTGAAAGTGTAAGCTATCTTAATTAAATCTGATCTGAAGCTTTGCTTTTCTAGTTAGCCCATGCATTCTGATGTGTAAGTTATACCCTAATCATTCCTCAACACAGTCTTATGGTCGATGATATCTAAATATAACAATTAGTGCAGAAGGGAAAAAAATTAGTTCAGACTCGACAATATAAGAGAAAGATAAACTCCAGGTGGCACGGTCATTTTTTTAAAGACAAAAAACAAATTCCTCACTGAGAGGCAGCGCTCTTAAATTTGAATTCTATTTATAATGTGTCAGTGACATTTTCATATCTATTTATTTTAATACCTACCAGCATTTAAAAATTAGTTGAGGTTATGTTGCTATTACAAAGGTTAAATGAAGAGGTTATGAGCTGCACAGATGTTTATGGTTTAGCCTGATAGCTCTGGGACATCCCATTCTGGAGGCATTGTGTTCCAGTTCATTTTAACAGTAATTAGAAGTACCCTCGTAACGAGATGCTTGCTGCTGAAAACAACTTCATTAGTTTGGGTGATTTTATTGGTTTCCTTTAGGGTGAGGAATGAGTGTTAATAGTTGTAATTTAATAGGAAAATTACTGAAGCAAGGAAGATTCCACTGAATCTTAAATGAAGCATTAGACAGGCGTTCCTCTTCCAAATAATGAAATATGAGAGAAGAACAGCAACCTTAAGAATCATCATATGAATGTATTTACCCTAGAACAGATGAGGTATTTTGTTTAAATATTTTAAACTTAAAGTTGTTACAAGCCTACAGAGAAAATATCTATGAGCTTAACAAATTCAGAGGACGTTTGGCTGCATGCTTGAGCATTTGCACACGTTACGACTCTGAACTGAAAGCCTACCAGTCAGAAAGGTTGTGTCCTCTTTCAGAGAGCAAGAAGGATTTCCTTCCCCTGAGAGCATGATATCACTCAGCATGGAGCACCTTCTTTAAGGTACCATTTCCCATCAGGCAGAGCTGCCCCAGTTATGCTGGAGCCCATGCCTTTAGAGGGGGTGAAGGAATGGTGGCAAACTTGCTAGGCTGCCTGAGCTGAGCTGTATAAAGTCACATTCGTGCTAGAGACTTCCTTTCTCTGAAACAGGAGGTGTCACCTACTCTTGGCCTAGGGAACATCTTCCAGCTAACCTGATCTCTGCTCTTCAGCTCCTACTGAAAATCAGTATGTTCTGAGCAGCTTGCCCGAAGCCTTCTTTGACTCGCCTTTCTGCTTCCCTCCCTCCTTTTAAGTCTTCCTTGTTCTGCAACTCCTCATCAATCTCTGAATGTCTCTCTGATGGGATGATGGTCTCACTAAGAAGAGGTAGACAGCATGTGAGGGCTCTGCAAAGATGCTGTTGTGCCTCTGTGACCTGCTGCGTAGTTAGCTCAGGCTTCTAGCAAGAGAAAAACATCTTCCTTAATAAAGTAACCCAAAGCACAAAAGCAAATGCTCCCTGGGAAGAAATTATCCACTAGATCACAGCTGAGGTCAGGGCAAAAGACAGGCACAAGGCTAGCAGGCAGCTGGTTGCCACAGGGCAATGGAAGCAACAAACTCATGGTTTAAACAAGAGAGAGCAACTGCACAGGTTTCACAACAGCTCTGCCTCTCCTTCTGCCTTCCTGTACTAGGCCCCTGGTAGAACAGCTCCCCTGCTCCTAAAGTGAAGCTGTAGTTCCTTTACTAGAAATAGCAGCCCCATATCAACTAAAGCCACGTCTGTCAGTCTTTCTGACCTTGAGAAATTAAACAACAAGTGGTTCTGGAAAGAACATGGGAAACATCATTGGAAGAAATGTGCTATGAAAATCTCCACTGGAGTTTAGAAGACTTGGAGAAGGCTTAAAGACCACGTACTTTGCATCTGCACACAAACTGTATGAGGAGAGGAGAGGAGAGGAGAGGAGAGGAATTTTATTTCTGACAATAGATGTTTGTGAAGTACTTGTTGCTTTCAAGAGCTTTCCAGTAACAGCAGATGTGCCTAACTGACTGTGCTAAAGAAGTGCACTCCATATAAAATGGCATATAAAAAAAAGCAAAAGGCAAAAAATAAAGGTGTAAACACAGAAGGAACTCAGGTAGAAAATAGTCCCTGATAAGAGATTATGAACACATATACAGATATAACATTTATAGACACCTATAAGAACTACCATATGATCACAGAGTCATAGAATCATAGAATGTTCAGGGTTGGAAGGGACCTCTAGAGATCATCTAGTCCAATCCCCTGCCAGAGCAGGATCCCCGAGGGCAGCCACACAGGAACACATCCAGGTGGGTTTTGAAA
>NW_009729259.1:0-32227 GCF_000703405.1 Apaloderma vittatum | reverse complement strand
AAGTTTCTCCTCATGTTGAGGTGGAACTTCCCGTGTTCTAACTTAAACCCATTATTCCTTCTTTTATTACTGGGCACCACTGAGAAGAGATTGTCTCCTTCCTCTTGACACCCACCCCTCAGATATTTCTATACGTCAATAAGGTCCCCTCTCAGCCGTCTCCTTTCAAGGCTAAACAGCCCCAGTTCTCTCAGTCTCTCTTCATAGAAGAGATGTTCAAGTCCCTTCATCATCCTCGTAGCTCTCCATTGGACTGTCTCCAGTAGATCCCTGTCTCTCTTGAACTGGGGAGCCCAAAACTGGACACAGTATCCCAGGTGTGGTCTCACCAGGGCAGAATAGACAGGAAGGGAGAACCTCCCTAGACCTGCTGGACAAACTTTTCTTAATGAACCCCAGGACGCCATTTGCCTTCTTGGCCACAAGGACACACTGCTCTCCCATGGACAATTTACTGTCCACTAGGACTCCAAGGTCTTTCTCCACGGGGCTGCTCTCCAGCAGGACATTCCCTAATTTGTACTGGTGCCTGGTGTCATGCAGTAAGAATTGGAAAAGGGCTAGCACATACAGGGACACATGAGGAGACAAGATCATTCTGAGACTACAGACATTAGAAGTAATTAAAAATACAACTCAAAAAGACACCTTAGTTACGATGTCATAGACCTCAATTCAGAGCTTGTCCTGCTCTAAAGTGGCCAATGACCAGCCCTGGAAAAGTGGTTGCAACACTTTTCAAGAGTTAACAAGTGCTAGAAGATGTTCACAGCATGAACAAAGAGGATGACAACCAGTAAAATTGTATTAATCATACAGATTTGTTTCTGATAGAATTAAATTGATTAAAAACATGAAAGAACAACCAAAGCAAGAATTATCATATCTTTGTCATGGAGCAGCTAAACAGGGGAGAAGAAGCAGTTATCTTGATGGATGTGTTTCGAAGAATCACTTGAGAAGACAGCTGAACGTTACTGGCAAAATTTCCACACACGGCTTTTGCTAATATTTCTGCTCTGTAACAGATAAAAAGCAAGTAGTATAAAACTAGTAAACAGATGCACAATAAAATACTTCTAGTGCTAGTATTTAACATTCTTCAAAGATCATATCAAAGCCATGTTAACTGTACTCATCAACTACTCTGTTTATTGCAAAGAAAAGATAGTTAATACTTTTGTGATCTGGGAATGATCCAGCCATATGTAATCATGTTTGAAATGAAAGTCTATGATGTGATGATTGTACTCAATGGTGCTGCATATTCTGACAGTATTATTAAATACTGGTATAGCTAATATCTCCTGATTCCTAATTCATTAAACCCAGAGCCCTTTCAGAGCCCTTTTTCTGTGAAAGCAGGACAAAAAAGATTAACTCAATTGTAAACATTGATAAATTACTTAATGAGAGAAACCCAAGAAGTAGAGTCAAAATAAGTTGAATTAAAGATTTCTTAAAGAAGTTTTTTGCCACCTATGGCTAACACAAGGAAGGATGAAGTATGTGAATGTTATCTTTGATCTTTGCTGAAGTCAAGAAAGTAAAACCAAATGTGTGCATTACTGTGCTCAAAAAATCCTTCTAGCTTAGGCAGGTACAAGACAAATTCAATAATTCATGACCAGCATCAGAAAGGGGAAAAAAAATTAGGCTTCTGATATTGAAATGCACACTAGTTTGATAAGCAGAGAACAAGAACGTCCTGGATGGATTCCTATCCCCCCAGCACAAGTGACCTATGGGAGTCCTAAATGGCCTGAAGAAACCAGAAATGGAGACAGCATTCAGCTTCCACTGTCACGCTGCTCCTTGGTGGGAGGGAAAAAGTCCCTCAGCATTTTTCTTTCCTTCTGCCCTCTGACGGAAGGATTTGGACTGGGCTGTAGAGCTCTTGGAGTTACACTGGACCAACTCAGACTGGGCCCAGAAGAAGCAGGGTGTCATGTGGTCCTCTCAGCACTGAGTAATTGCAAAGCCCTGTGAGTCTGTCCTGCACCATGCATACTTTGCACCCAGGGAACAAGCTCATAATCTCTGCTTGGGAGATTTACTGAAGGCAAAAGATCTCAAATCCCCAGCACATCCCAGAAAAAAAACTTGCTGTCTGCATGAATTCTTCATTTCCTACAACTGGTCACTTCCGTGTCCTCCCACACCACAAACTACATAAATATTCTTCTTCACAGCTCCTGGTTTCTGAAACAGTATAGCTGGGGATTTGCCATCTTCAGCAGTCTACCGAGTTTTCCAAAAGCCACCTAAAAAACTGCCTTCTACAAATTCTTTGAATCTACTATATAAAGTGGAATAGATTTCAGATAGATGACTTTTAAATGATAAAATCTAGCACACAGAGGAACACAAAAAGATCTCTCTTTTGTTCTTAAATATAAAAGAGAGAAGAGATATAGAAAATAAGTTGTAAAGGTAGAAGTTGCAGGCTTCTCCCATCAATCAAACATAGTAGGGTTTTTATGCCAGACAATAGGAGATGAGCCCATTAGACATGCACAGTTTCAAGATGCCATCTGAAGTAGCCACTCTATTATCCCACTGTAGTCAATGAAAAGCAATAGGCAGCATATGACTCATCAGATCTATTTTAGAGACTGCTTCAGCTGAGATGAATTGACGCTTAAAAGCAACTACTTCCCTCTGCTGACCATCAGAGAAGAGGAGACAAGGTCAAATGCAGGCATTAACATTTGACCAGGTGGTTCCTCCTTCAGGTTTCCAAAACTTAAAACGGCTTCATTCAAGCATACTTTCTGCAGGCACATCACTGTTTGCAACAGCTTGCAGGCCATGGGCAAATAAACTGATCTGGTGTCTCTTTCAAAGTCCACAACCTCCTACACCCTGTCATCCTCCGTCCACATTTCATGGAGAAACAAGCAACTGCATTTTCAGATATGCTTGAGACATCCTCCTTGGATTTTAAACCGAATATCAATTATTAGGTATAGAACTGTATATTTTATTAATGTTATATTTTTCTCCATCAAGTGTCCTCAATGGACTTATAAATAGAAATCAAAAACTGTCTTATCCAAGAGAGGTACTGATAATTTTCACAAAATAATGACTCTGTTCTTATTCGCTAGTCTTGACCAAATAGGGAGTTTACTAGACTCTCTACTCAGCAAGTTTATTCGACTTCTAACACATAATCAGCTACATGGGTAAAGAAATAATTGGCCATAAAAGATGTGCAGTCTCCATCCTTGCAAGATGTAAAGACTCAACATGATAAAGACCTGAGCAATCTGGTCTGATCTCATAGCTGACCCAGCTTTGAGGAGGAAGTCAGACTAGAGACTTCCTGAAATCTCTTATAAACAAAATTATGCTATGATCCTATTTAGGTTTATTACACAAGTCCAAAAAGTGTCAAAGCCAAGAAAAAAGAAAAAAAGTATATTAAAGACCTTTTAATTAAAGATTTTACTCCCCACACTCCAAAAATATGAGAGTTTGAGTTTATACCAGTATTGATATATTCTTGCCCTGTTCTAACACCTTTCCCTAGTCATTTGTCATCTGCCATGGTTAGAGACAAGATCCTGGACAGAGAGACCTTTGGTCTAACATAGCAGAGTCTTTCTGATGACTGACATAAGGGAAAATGAAGTATCGTATATCTGTCAAGCCTGACAGCAATATGTTGTCAGAGGTTGCCATGGAAGCAGCACAGCATAGTTCAGTGTCAAGAGTGCTGCATAAATAATGCTTTTGGAATACTCAAGTTGCAGATTATTAGAAAGACAGAAGAAAGTTCACATCCCAAATCATACTGCATAGCAGGGAGGTCACCAAAAGATAAACTGCTGCATCATGCCAGCAAAACCAACAGGATTTCAAAGTGTTAAATATAAGTTTACAGCTGAAACTAAATCTCCTGAGGGCTGGAGTACAACAGAAACTATCCCCAAAGAAGTTTAAGAGTATTCTGATACAACAATTCCAAAGGTTGCATCTATTTCATGTTCTAGTCTAGATCAGAAGTTCATGTGTGAAGCAATCACCTTCACCTCCAGGGTTCAGCTTGCTTGGCAGAGCAGCCTCAGAGCTGCTCCTGGATTCCTTGCCAATGAAGCCAAGCAGGGAGCTGCACGTTGTGCACACTAACCACAGGTGAGTGCTGGGGTCCCAGTGTGGTCCAGCATAAAACCTCCAAAGTGCGTATAGAGTAGACATCAAGACCTCTGCAACAGCTCCACAGTTCCACCTCTATTGCTCCCGTTCAGTCTCCATGTGTTGCCTGATCTAGTTGAGAGGTGGCGTCCCTGGTGGCAGGGAGGCTGGATTAAAATGATCTCTAAGGTGCCCTCCAGTCTAGGTCATTCTATGATTTCTATGATTTCTATGCTATTACTCAATACCATTGCTGATATAAACATAGCAGAGATGCTGGACAGCTAAGACCAAAGCTCATAGAGAAAGACATCTTCAAAATTATATTCAAGGATTTGTCCTTCTGGAATTAATATCTGAACCTCAAAACCTGGAGGACTTGAAGAATACTCTTTCAGGATGCTTGCTGCTTACAAATAGTTTGGGAGTTACTCCGCTGATGCACATGCTCCTCACTCTGCTGCAAATCTGTTTGTGGTGAGCAGTGACACCAGCCCTCACAAGGAGAAGCCATCTCTGACAGTAGCCTGCAGCCACCTCCTCTTGGCAAGAAGGGTGCTTATGATTCAGAGCACATTCCAAAAGTCACCCTGTAATTGTCCTTTGTTGGCTTCCTCAAACACATCTCTAAAAGTACTGTTTGGGAGAATGAAATAAGAGAAAAGATTGTGATTACATTAATATTAATACAATCACAGTGAGTTTAAGCAAAATCAGTAAATTGTAGATGCTGAATATTTGGGAAATTCCTCACTTTCGAATCTCCAATCCCTTCTACAGCTGACTCGGTATTTATCAAACTCCACAAAATGAAGTGCAACAGACCTTGTAAACTCTGACACCACCGGGATGCGAGGGAGGGTAGCGGGGAGGGCTGAAGGGGGATGGGAAAGTCAAACAAATCTGGAAGCACTCGGACATGGTTGTGAGGAGCACCCTGGAGTAACCAGAGGCCCAAAGCAATGCCCAGGCCAGCTGACCCTGCAGACCCACAGAAAGTCTTCCACCTCTGCCCCAGAGTGCCAACACACATGCAGCAAGACTAATCAAAGGAGGATTAGATTAACTGTTTAAATCAACTGAATTTATCATTTGCAATCAACTCAAAGTCCTCCTTCAATATTTATCAAGTCAGCAGCAGTTGGAGATGTTTACCACATCTGACATTTCAGTAACCTCCTTCATAATTATAGAATCATAAAATTGTTTAGATTGGAAAAGACCTTTAAGATCATCAAGTCCAATAATTAACCTAGCAATGCCAAGTCCACCACTAAACCGTGTCACTAATCTATGAAATGTTAATCTTCAGATGTTTCAAACAAATACTTAGAGGTCAACCAGCTGTTTCATGCCATACAGATTATTCTTCACTTGTAACAATATCATCTGAAAAACATCCTCCTGCCTAGAGTGGAGCAAAATAATAGCCATAACATATGATTTAACATATAAATTTTCTTTTTTTTTTTTTAAGAGAGTAAAGCAAATGCATAAATAATCAATTTCAGCAAGATGTAATTAATTTTTTTGTTTGTTTTGTAACATCTGCTATAGGATTGTGACCACAAGCTCCATATAAAATAGAATAGCAAAATAAATAGAATGGCAAAATATCCTTGAAAAATACTAAGCAAAACTGGATCTGGGCTGTTTTATACTTCTAGCAGCAATAGAAATTACTATAATATGTTACTGCAAGTACCAGTACGAATGGTGACATTTGCTGTCACAGACCTCAGTATGTCTGTGTGAGTAAAAGATGGTTAGAAAACAAAATATCTTGTGAGAATGGTCATTATTGACAAAAATATGAAGGCTGTGGTTTCAAATCAAGAATGCATAATCACATCAGAAAAGTTAAAACTTAATGCTTCTTCCTAAAATATAAAAGACAGAGGTGCAAAACCCTCAACCAAATCACGACAGGGACATGAGCCTGAATCTGTTCATCTGCGACTGAGTTCTCAGATAATCAGGTGAGCAAGTACCCTCAGCTGATCTCTAATGTGCTCGGGTTTTCAGGGATAATTGCAAAGCATTTTCATTTCAGTCGGCAATGGAGGAACTGCTCTAAAATCCTTATTATTTCTAAAGAACTTGAAATGTATAACAGTCAGTTTCCTTTTCCCCAAATAAATATTGGTGAAAGCTTGCTTTTAAGTGAGCTCCACAGCTTCAGGGATTCAACTGGAGAAGTTTAAGAGAAATATCATTGGTAGTGCAGAACTTTTTTGATGCTGTCATAAAGCCAGGAGAAGTTAATTAGGTCTAGTACTTCATTAATGATGTTCACAAATCACATTTATGGCAAGTCTCCTATCTATTGCTCTGTTAGAATATGCCATTTGGAAAGACTAGTTTTGACACACTTATATGATGGCACCGCAGCTACAGCTGGGGTAATTAATTTTTACTTGTGCTCTGGAGAAACCAAGCAAAACTTTCTAAGACATTTGGCCAATTACACACTCTTTAGGGCAATGAAGCCTTTGCAGAAAGCTTGGCTTTATATCACCACTATGATCAAAGCTTTAATGAAATTGCTTCATGACATAAGCCACTGGACTATTGAGAAAAAGCTACAAAAATAAATTAATGCACAATGAATCTGCAAAAAGACATATCTTTCAGGATTCTGACTTTTTATTAATATGTTCCACCAAGCAGCCTCCCCTGTGTACAGTTCTAGCAGACATTACAAGAACACCTTTTCCTTTTGATAAATGATAAAGGCCATCCATGGGATCTTCATAATGGGAGTGTTGTATTCCCTCTGTTTTATTACAGTATTTCCAGAGGAATGGTGTTACTCTGTTCTCATGGGACAAACTTGGAAGGACTGGAGTTCCTTTATGGATGCACCGGCATAAAAAAATACAGAGGAACCTGGGGAACTGCAGGTTGTTTTGCAGCTCTGATACAGCACATCCCCACTAATATATGTGTCAGAGTATTGTAAAAAAAATAGCAGTGAAGTTTAAACAGAGCAGTAAAAACTGTAGTTTAGGAAGAGACAAAACTTTGAAGATCCTTCCTGACTACAGCTCTGCTGCACACACAGCCCTGCACCAACACAACACCCTCACACGTGCACAGCTCAGGTGCTCACAGCTGGGGCTGAGCCTGCAAAATTTCTTGGCTGCAACTACATCTACAAGGTGCTTTTTAGTCCCAGAGGATGATAATGACTTTTTAATGAAAATGCAAGCAGAGGGAATAAGGTACCTACAGCAGACAGACACACTGCAGCTCAGCCAAGCATCCTTAAATTCCTCAGAGACCAATGAGAGAGCCTCACGTGCCTCTCAGGTCACAAACTATGCCAGCACAGCATGAGGTTACCAAATCTTGCAGTAACTTCCACATCCCTGACCAAGCCAACATGTGAGTCCAGCTGGTGAGAGATCCTGAGCATCACGCTGCAGGTCAGCTCCTCAGGCTCCGCAAACCAGCACCGTCAGAGGCCAATGGACACTCACAGGGCTGCGAAAAGGGCACGGCGGGGGATGGAGGTAGGCTGGGGAGACAAGACCAGCAGAGTGGAGAAGGATACTTGCAAACAGAAAGTACAGCTTGGCTCTTGTTTTTACCCTGCTTTTTCTAAACTGGGGCTCAAAAATTTTTTTTTAGACCCTGCGATGCAGAACACAGGAAAACATTTGTGAAAATGTTTCCTCAGCAGCGCAGAGAAGAACCAGGCTCCAGTGCAAAGGCTTCATCCAGACTATGTCTCCTGGATCTGTATGGTGCAGCAGAGGCATCTGTGAAGGCATTCAGGTGTGGGATAACTCAGAAAATGCTCTCTACAAGGAGCCTAGAGGCACATTACTCTTTTGTCTGACTTTCCTGAGGTGCACTCCCAGCAACGCAAGATGGGAACACTAGATAGGGAAGTTGCTGATCCAGACCATGATGCAGATCTGCACTTTGGTGTTAGGATAAGCCATCCTGCCCAACTGTCAGCTCAGATGACAAGTGCAAGAATTAATCATCTTAATGGCTATGACCTCATGATAATTACATACAAATGAAAAATAAATTACTGCTCTTTAACAGAGTAGAAAACTTATTTTTTTTAGTGTTTCACACAGGATCCAAAATATCATATTCTTTTTCAGCGTTGTGTTTTTCATATATTTGATTGGTTTGCCTTTACCAAGCAGGCTACAGAAAGATGCATGTGAAAATTCTGAAACATAAATGCATTTTTTTATTTATGTTTATTTTATTGTTTTAAAGAATTAATAACACATAAACTCATATGTACTTGTTCCCATTATACTTTTCATTTTTGGGCCAGGAGAGCAGTGCAAGGCAGCAAGGGGAATGCAGGATGGTGCAGAGGTGGCCAACAGTGGTAGCTGCTGGGCACCTAAAAAGAGCATCTCTTTGGGATACCAAGGCTTGTTACAGCCGGGAAATACAGAACTAGAAATGCAGTCCTCATGAAGAATTGTGTTACAAGATAAAAGGGCTGATTCCTGTGCAGCTCAGAGACACAATGGCCCAGGGATCACAGAAGAGCTTCTGAAGTCTAGACAGGAGCTCTCATCCCTGCTCCACCACTCTTGGGTGACCCCAATGAAATGTCAGTTTGCTAATCTTCAGCCAGGCGAGTCTACTGCAGTATTTACTGTTAAAAACCTGCAGGCACACTACAGCTTGAGAACACAACACAGAAGTAAGTGGCAAATCAAACCCTGCAGGGGTTCAGCTTTGCACTGATCTTCAGGGACGAGTCCATCCCACACCAGAGGAGAGGTGGAACATGGAGCAACACATAGCACGGCCTGAGGGATGCTCACCCTGCTAGCCAAGAGCTTTAGCCAAATGAGCCTCATTTCCACAAGGCACATCTGCTAGAAGAGCACAAGCCGCTACAGTAATGGAGCGGGCTCACACTTTGTGTTGCAGGGAAGCTCCTGCAGTATCTGAGCTTCCTGGAAGACTCATAAAACTCACCAGCCAGATAGAGAAAATAATAATGTTTAATGTAGCGAAAGGTTATTAGTGGTCCTCAGTGTGCAGTTGACAGGGAGCGTGGCTTTTTGCAGGCCAGAGAGATGCCCATGAGAGCACCTCTCCAAGGCTAGGTGCAGGAGGGCTGCTCTGATCCTCTTTTCAGTGATTCTCCACCACACAGGCTCACCAGCTCTAGGGCACCTGCTGCCACCAGGAGGGTAAGAAATCCCTTCCCTTTCTGCAGCTGAATCCTCTCCTAATGGTAATGAGCCACTCAGAAAGAAAGCATTTACTGAGACAAACATCATCGTTTGTCAAAGCCATGGCAATAATAAAACCTCTGTTGCCAGAACTCACTTACATTGAGTGATGGGTGGGTGGATTCAACAGCCATGAACTCTTAACTAAATGCATTTTTCCTATAAATTCCCCTGGTACATTAACTTTTACTGATAGCAAATAGCTGCCCCATCTCTAAGGAAATCCATATTAATCTTACAAATCTGCAGGACAGAAGAAAAGAGGCAACTACTGCTGACTCAGACACATACCATGACCCTGCTTCTCCAGACCTTTGCAGCTCTGGCAGACATTGCCACAAAAAGCCCCCAGAGCAGAGCAGTGCAGTGCCAGAGCAGAACAATGTCCCCAGTGCCACCCACTTTGCATAGGTGTAGGTGCTCATCTAGACGAAGCCCCAGACTCTAGTAGGCAAACGAGCCAAGGCACTAACTCTGAGATGTGTGAAACAGGCTGTCAATTAAATGAGCTGTTGAAACGAGCTTATCGATGGCAATTTAAATGACAGGCTCCTCAATTATTTTCAATGAGGATTGTAAAAAAGAAATAAAAGGAAATCAAGTCACGGCGTGTCTTCTAGCTGGTCAAGGTGGCTGGGATGGCTGGCCTGATCAAGCAATAAAAGAAGGAGATACCTCTGGTCCCTGGGGTCACAGACTGTTCTGTGGCTGCAGGTCTGTAGAAAAGGGACCTGGTCACCAGCTCCTCTGCAGTGTGCTTGAACTGATGTGTAGGCACTGAGGAGCAGCACAATTATCCTCCTAACCTCAGTTCTCGCTCAGTACAAGTCTGTGAGGAACCATCAAGAGGCAGTGACGCCCCTGGAGACAAAAAGATTTTAAAAAAGACCCTCTAGGAGGTGAAGTAAAAAGGTCAGGACACTTTACTCGGAAATTCATATTTTACCGCATTTCTGAGACATTTCCTGGGGATAAGAAACGGTATTTTCTACAGCCAGCCCTATGCAATTAATGAAAACCTTCAACTTCCCAGGACCCTGGGGTCCCCTGGGGGAAATTGTCCCAATTAACATTTTCTTGATTGCTTGTCATTAGGCTTTCAGAGTGTGAAAAAGCAGTGCAGAGAAATCACAGTTCAGACATGCAGCTAATCCAGTGGAACATTTTTATTGTTGCATCTGAGTGAGGAAGCCATAAAACTGAGAGAGAGAAACTGTGCTGAATCTTTCCAGCTTTTTGAGCAAGTGCCCCCCAAAGATTTTACATTATTTTCTCTCTTCTAGCTGTAATTTAAATAGCCCAAAACCTATGGCTTATGTAGGAGTTTGTTATATGCTTTATTCTCTCATAACTTATATTTGAGGCCTGGTGGTGCAGAAAGTGTTAGTGAATTTAAGGGAAGCTCCTCCAATAATCCCAGAGTGAATTGAGAGCTGAACAAAATTATTAACGGAGATATTAGTTTTGACGATGGGACACAGTCTCTCTGCCTTTATCTCCTCTGCCTGCAGAGTCTATGCACACAGACCTTTGTCTCTGTCCAAGGACTACCTTCAACATTCGTTAGTGTGGATATGATCATTAAACGGGCTCACAGGAATTTGCAGCACAACGTTCCCATTAAAAATCAGAGGAACCTGTGCTCTTAAAATGATAGAATCATAAAATGGTTTGAGTTGGAAGGGACCTTTAAATGTCATCTAGTCCAAACCCCCTGTAGTGAGCAGAGACATCTTCAACTAGATCAGGTTGCTCAGAGTCCTGCCCAAACTGACCTTGAATGTTTCCAGGGATGGGGCCTCCACCACCTCCCTGGGCATCTTGTTCCAGTGTTTCACCACTTGTCATCCTAAAAAATTTCTTTCTTAAATCTAGTCTAAATCTACCCTAAACAGTTTAAAACTGTTACCCCTTGCCCTATCCTAACAGGTTCTACTAAAAAGATTGTCCCCATCTTTCTTATAGGACTCCTTTAAGCACTGGCAGGCCACTCTAAGCTCTCCCCAGAGCCTTCTCATCTCCAGGCTGAACAACTCCAACTCTCTCAGCCTGTCCTCATAGGAGAGGTGTTCTATCCCTCTTGTCACACTTGTGGCCCTCCTCTGGACCTGTCCCAACAGGTCCTTCTTGTCCTTCTTGTGCTGAGGACTCTAGAGCTGGATACAGTAAAATTACACGGGGCTTTTTGAACCTCCTATTATGTGAGCACCAGGCCAGCCTCAGCTCTGGCTAACTCTCTCAAAGTAGACCATGTGTAGAAGGCAAAAATGAGTCACCTGAGGAATGGAGCTGCAGGGGGTGAATGGATATATTCCAGCTTACTGGGAAGCCCAAAACCAGACACAATGCTCTAGGTGTCACTCATAAATCCCAAATAGAGAGAAAGAACGATGGCTCTCAACCTACTGCTTATGTTCTCACTAACGTAGCCCAGGACATGGTTCTGCACCCTTCTTCACTGAAGAGGCATGTTGCTGACTCTTGTTCAACTTGTCCAACACGACTCCCCAACCACTGCCGGAACAGAGCTGTCTACAACATCCAGTCCACATCCAGTCTCCATTGTTTTGTAGGGTTATGCTGGCCCAGGTTCAGGACTTAAAGCTACCCATTACCCTGTTAGATAAACCTTAAAAAGCAGCACAGTTTGATATATGCTTCTATCCACTGAAACAGTAAAGGCAGAGGGCAGCAAATTGTGCTCCAAAAGTGAGGTTAATGAGTTTGCTTGAGGATATGCACTGGAGAGATCTCCAGTGGCTGGATGGACAGGGCACTTTCACCATGCTGTTCCAGCTCCTGCCATTCCCATTGGTCAGGAAAAAGGTCTTCCGGATGTCCCTGAGGCACTTCGAGATGACTATATGGAAACAGCTACTCACACCAGAGGGCAAGCACTATGAGTGTGGCCACAGTAGGTTCTTATTTCTTGTCTCTTACAAGGCCCACTCTACTGTTTGGCTGAAAGCCAGGAAAGGAGCCAGAGGATTAATTATTTCTGTTCCTCTCTAAGTAATTAATAAACATCCATATTGCATAATGTCTGCCACTAGTATTTCTAAAAATAAATAGCTGTGCCTGAAGTTGTGCTTACAGGGCAAAATTAAAAACCTGACATCAAGTATCCTGACTCTCTCATGTGGATACCTCAGCAGGGGAATAGACTCCAGACAAGAATGTCTATATTTCCTTTCCAGTCATTGGGGTTAACAGGGATGAAATAAAAGCAATCAACTACTCCAGACACGCTCCATGTTACACGTTCCACACTGAGCACAGCCAGGATCACTGTGTCCACCACCTGCCTGCAGGGATCAAAATGTCTAAAATGCAGTAGCCTCAGTTGTCCAATGACCCACCACCGCGCTACAGAAAGGTGAAAAGTTCTCTTTGCAGCGTAGAGCAAGGGTGAAACACACTCTTCCCTCGCCTTTTTCTCAGCTCCAAAGTACGAGCAGATGAAGGGCAACAAAGGCAATGACTTTTATTCCTCACCTATTTTAATCTAGTTTTTCTAGGCTGGGCAAAGACTATGGCTGGAATGATCCTAAATGCTCCTAAACAGAGTTAAGCAATCCTGAACTGTTTTTCTGAGTTTTGCTTCCATCTTTACTCAGTATTTACTAAGCGTGACACCCCACAGCCCCCATAATTACTCACTTGGAGACTACGCACATACCTTTTCCCACAATTAAACCTCAGAGTGCCTTAAAGACATTCGTATGTGCCTTCAGATATGTCCCCAATATCATACATTTAGGAGTGCTCAATTATGAACTGACCGTTAACATTCAGCTAAAGCTATCAAAGCAGAAGTTGTGTAACTAACAGGGAGCCCAAAACCCTACTGGACTTTGTATTAGGCATGCAATTCATCCACCAGCGGGTAAAGGAACCCTCTTCCAAAACTCGAGTGGACTCCCAATGTGTATTTAAACTAATGTACAATATGAACCAAGAAGCAGTGTCTCTGCTGAAGGTAAAAGGTGAGTTAGTGACCAGTTGCGTAAAACTCAATTCTCTAATCTCTGATACAAGGTGGACAGTGGGAATGGATGCTGATCTATGGCTGACACCAGACCCTGCCCCAGTGCTATCATGCTAACAGGCAAGGCCAGTCATCATGCTAATAATTTAACAGCGTGCACAAATAGGTTTGAATGCTTAGGCCTATGGTAAGATCAATTTTATTTCACTAGTGTAAACATAGTGTCAGAACTGCTGCACATGGCATTTCAAAGCCAGCATTCGCCTTTAAAATTGTACCTGAGACACAAAAATCCTACACAACAGCACTGGTGTAGTGAGGACTGGATGGAAAGTAGCTTTGCAGAAAACTAAAATCATAGAGTCATAGAATGTTAGGTGTTGGAAGGGACCTCAAAAGATCATCTAGTCCAATCCCTCTGCCAGAGCAGGGTCCCTTAGGGCAGCCACACAGGAATGCGTCTAGGCAGGTTTTGAAAGTCTCCAGAGATGAGACTTCACAACCTCCCTGGGCAGCCTGTGCCAGTGCTCGGTCACTCTCACAGTAAAGAAGTTTCTCCTCATGTTGAGGCAGAACTTCCTGTGTTCTAACTTAAACCCATTATTTCTTGTTCTATTGCTGGACACCACTGAAAAGAGATTGTCTCCTTCCTCTTGACACTCACCCCTCAGATATTTATATACATTAATAAGATCCCCAACTACTTGGGGGTCATAGAATCATAGAATCATGTAGGTTAGAAAAGGGCTTTAAGACCATTGAATCCAACCATTAACCTAGTAATGTCAGATCCACCACATGTCCCTGAGCACCTCATCTACACATCTTAAATACCTCCACGGATGGTGACTCAGCCACTTCCCTGGGCAGCCCATTCCAATGCTTAACAAGCCTTTTGGTGAAGACTTTTTTCCTAATGTCCAATCTAAATCTCTATTGGCACAACTTGAGGCCTTTTCCTCTTATCCTATCTCTTGTTACATGGGAGAAGAAACCTCGTGGACATCAACCTGGTTCAGCAACGTGCCCTTGCAGCAAAAGAGGTCAACAGCCTCATGGGCAGATCCCCCTACTCAGCACTCATGAGATCATATCTGGAGTATTATGACCAGATTTATACAAGGAATAATAAACTGGAGCAAGTCCAGTGAAGGGCTGGAGTTCTTGCCCTTTGAGGGAAGCAGGTTCATTTAAGCTGGAGAGGGCTCAGAGGGGATATTGCTGTTGCCTTTAAAAGAAACAGCTAATAGCAGGGTGTGGAGAAAACAGAGGCAGGAACTTCTCAGGGGATGAGGCTGGCAGCAAAAGGGCTAAGGGTAACAGACAGAGGAAATTCCATTTAGAAATCAGGAGAATACTTTGATCATGAAAGTAGCCAATTACCAGAGCAGGCTGCCCAGAGGGGTTGTGGAATCTCTGTTTGCCGATATTCACAGCTTGACCGGACAAGGTACTGGATCTGCTGTGAGCAGGGGCTTAGGCTAGAGTATGTACCCCCCACCCTGTATCATTCCACCACTCTGCGATTCTGTGACCAAATGTTCATAAAACTACTACAAAGGAAACTGTTTTAATCTAAATACAGCTGGTTTTAATCTAAGTATGGATAAATCATCTTTGATTAAAAATTTACCTAGAGATAGTAGTTTTTTTCATCCTTTCAGATTCCTTATGCTGATTCATCCTTTCTGCGCATCTGAAAAAACCTTCATTTTACGGTTGGCTTTGAAAAAGCAGATTGCATAAGCAAGCCCTCAGTTAAGACTGCAGGAGTTTTTTATTCATTTGGGCTCTATTGCCCTGCTTCTCACAAGCAGTGTGCAATTACTTTAAGGAAAATAAAGGACATTACCCAGCAATGGTGCATGACACTTCCTAGTCACTTCTACTGGGAAGCACAGCACTGCAGTAAAGAGCCCATTAGTAGGTAGAAAGTCACATGGATGAAGCATCAGTGCTTCACTACGTTTTAATTTCTGCAAAGGTGACACGAAGAGACTCAACTCAGTGAAACAGAACTATGCAGTGAGCTGTTTGGATTCCGAATTCTGAGTTACCTCCCGAATGCCTGAAACTCCCAGGACTGCTGCGTGTGTCTTTCCCCATCCTGTGAAGGCCCCAGCTGTAAGATTTTAAAAGGTTCTTCTGAACATGATGGCTAATAAGACACAAAACCATCCACTTTTAATGAGTTTACTCATAAAATATTGTGCTATTTACAAAATTTATATGACGGTACTATGGAAAAGGGAGGAATTATAAGAGGCCATCAGCTCCTCCAGGTTTCAGATGAGCTCAGCCAGATTTAGACCACCCCTGACAGACTAGATCTTTCCTAAAAACTGACAGTGCCTGGGACTGCACAGACTCCTGAGACAATCTGTTCCAGTGCTTAACCATCCTTATAGTTAGAAAGTTTCTCCTAATATCTAATCTAAATATCCCTTGCTACAAATTAAGCTGATTATTTCTCATCCTACCCTCCATGGACATGGAGTATCATTGATCACCATTCTCCTTAAACCTTCAATATGGTTGGACTCCAGTCCTGTTCCCCACTTTTCCTTCACTTCTCTAGACAAGACAATTCTTCTGTTTTTTTCTCACAGGTCACGTTCTCTATGTTGAGCCCCTTTCAAGTTAGTCTACATTTTTCTTAACACGTGACATCCCAAACAGTACTCCAATACAGATTTTGTAAATGTGAAGTACAACAAATTACTTAATGTAATGTCTCCCCTAGGACATGCCTGTCGACGCCTTCAGCAGAGACATCAGCACTTGTTATGCCAACATTACATTGTTGACCCATCTTCAGTCTATGATCCAACATCACCACCAGACCTTTTTGTACGGCACTATGGAGTAACCACTTTCTTCCACTCTGTCCTGAATTTTTCTTTCCTAAACTACAGTCTATGGATTGGTCTGTATTAAATTCCGCTTTTGTGATTTTAAACAATCTGTATCCAATTTTAACAAAACCAGTTTTAAGTCCATCTTCCAAAATGCTTGAAGTCCCTGTGAGATTGTTGTTCTACTAGACATATAGATTGTTTTTCTTATATTCCTTTCTATCCCTACTGTATTTCATGCTGTTCTCTTGTTTTGATCATAAGTCTTGAAATAGTTATCATTAGAAATATTTGTTGCAAATTTTGCATCATTCTTAGACTCTTGGGTCTTTAGGAAGTTCTAACACAGTCACAAGTTTCTTCTTATACATCCCTTTCTCCACATCTACAAAGTTAATTGTGGGCTGCTATTTTTAATTCTTTCACTTAAGATTATGAATTATAACTTTTGGGGATAGTTTTCCCCCAGACCCCTTCTGGTTTTGATTCCTGCTATATTAATAATTCGGTCCACTTCAAACAAAATAAATACATGAAAAATTGTGCACAGCAGATTTCCAAACACATAATTGGCTAGCACATATCTGGCCAGGCTGCTTTTTCCAGGGGACTTTTATACTCTGGCTCTCACCATTACCAGTCTTATTCTCTGAGTGTTTCTCACGCTGTTAAACACACTTCACATACTTTCCCACCTGATCCAATCATTTTTGTAAAGCTCTGTATGAGTCACTCTTGTGCTTTTATTATTATTTCCTTTATCCAGATGTTCTCAAAAATCCTATCAGCACTTCCTGGACATTCAAGTAAGCACAAACATGTCTCCTTTTTGTCTTACTGGTATAGAATCATAGAATGGCCTAGGCTGGAAGGGACCTTAGAGATCCTCTAGTCCAACCTCCCTGTCATGGGCAGGGACGCCAAATCTCAACTAGACCAGGCAACATGGGGACTGAGCGGGAATCGAACCCGCGACTCGGTGTCGGTCATTGTTGTCAGCACCGCGCTCAAACCACTGAGCTAACCGGCCCCTAATTCTTACAGACTGCATCTCATGCATGTGTTTCTATAAGTAAACACACATATACAGAAAGGTGTGTAATTCTACCTCACTTAACCAGCTACCAGACTCACCAGTATATGCTAAAACAATTCTTAAAAAATATTTCCAGTAAACTGTGCACTCTTCCACTGCTGACCTTCTCCTCATCCTACTCTGCCTCCTTCTCCTGCCCCTCCTCCTCCTTCTCCTTCTACTTCTCCTGTCCAGCCATGATCATGACAGAAAATAATTGTTATTATGGCTGCAAAACTGTCTACCATAAAGCTCAGCAGTATTCATCTTACTTAGTCTGTATGCGGTTTACAGTTTAAAGTAGAACACGCTTTTTACAGCAGCTTTCATATACGGATATGGATTATAGTTTAGCTTCACTTCACACTAATTTATGTTTTAACTGTATGGCCACATACAAACAACATGAGCATGATTTTTCTTTATTGCCATGGCGCTAAATAGGTATTAAACACTGGTAACATAGCAGAAGGGAGGGCTGGCTCATGATTAATGTATGTCACTGCTGCTGAAGGACGTTCAATGAGTTTTGATGGGCTTTCTTGCAAATTCAATCACTGCTGCATGTGAGCAAAGGTACCACAGCCTCTCCTGAACAGCCAGAGTAATCAGCTTGTACAGAGCTTTTATCCCAGTGATATCGAATTGGTTACCTAATGTTAATTAACTCTCAGGGTGTTCATACATTGCGATTGTTATTCACAGTCAAAACAAACTTTGCTAATTTACCATCAAACTGACTGGAGTAATTAACATAACCCAGATGCAAAACACGTGACTACTCTCATTCAAAGACTCTCAGCTTTCAAAAAGATCAAGTTAGTCACACATTTATGGATTCCTTTCCAGTTAAGAGACAACATTAATTAAAAATGCTCACTGAAGATGTGATCCTGTCCTTCCATGCCAAGGTGTGAGTGGGCCCAAAGCCAGAGCTGTTACTTCACACATTTTCCCATCCATCAGAGCAGACACCCGTGGTCCTTGCAGGAAGGGAGGCTGTGCACACCAGCTGTGCTGGGCCGGCAAGCAACACACACGTGTGCACAATGTCATAGGCACTAGCGTGGCTTTCCAATGCTCCCACTCAGCCCACAGTGCTGAGGAGATACCAGGAGCAACGCAGGGACAGCAGAGCAAAGGGCTTGGGAGATGTCCCAGCTCCCCATGATTCACAAAGTCTAATTACCGCAGCAGGGCAATGGCAAAATGTGTGGCTGCTTGAAACTGAAGTGGTCCAGCTGTGGCCACATGGACATGCTGAAATAGAAGTCCTAAATAACTAACGGTGGTTTTGTTTACCTATAGGCATAAATTATGAGCCCCCAAGGAAACTTGTCTATGTAACCAAAGATACATAATAACTGCTGACAGTCTCACATGATGTATATTGTATTTTGGCATCTAAAGGATTATTTTCAATTATTTCTTCCTGGACAATTATGCTTATTCTAGCCCCATAATGCATTGTGTCAGTCATCTCTGGACATAAAACACTTTAATAGTGCACACTAAGGTTTTTCTTTCCACACAAAATATCTTTGGACCTATAATTACATTTCATAAAACCTCAGTATCATAATTTAGCAGTCCCTTTCATAATGTTAGGTCTGCATTTGTGCAAAATAAGAAAAAAAACATATATATATATATATGCTTTATCTCTAAAGCTTTAATTTATTTCTTATCAATACCAAGTGTCAAAAGTTTGGGCAAAGTGGTGTGCTATGAGGCAAGAATTAACACCTTGACAAGGCCATTCCACAACTGGAAGGAATACAGGATTAATCTGAGTTTGAAATTAGTTAACTTTATCACATAACTTTCCTAATAGTAGACCAACAATCTCCTCACCATTTATTATCCCACTTACTTCCAAAACTATTTCACAGCACTCCAGAGTAGGACAACGCACTGGCTAGGGCTGTGCCAGAGTTTTGTGCTCTGTTGCAGATTCCTTTTATAAACTCCAGCAAATCACCAGGTGCCTCCAGGACTGGGATAACAACATGGCGTTTGTAAAGGCAGCTATAGCAAGGACCGTGACAGGCTCACGTACCTCAGCAGGGTTTCTATATAGCAGAAAAAGCAGCAAAACTCAAGGCAAAGTGTAGAAGGAAGTAGATTTTTATTTTCAAAGCAACTGATTTCCCTCCTTCACACTCATTCTCCCAAAGTTCTCTCATTCTTCTATCATTATAAGCACTGAGATGTGTATGCCCAAGTACCGTGGCTTATGGGGACGTAGAGGGTGAGGGACACCAGCTAACAAGTCCTCATCAAATCTACAGGGTTCATCCTGCACAGTGATGAGACACATGAGCTTTGGAGCCTTCATAGTCAAAGCAGGCACAGTTGTTTTGCATCAGTGTGGCCCCACATCTGTGATGAGGTCTGTAATAGTGGAGCATTCATCGCTGCTTTCAACATTTGCCCTTGTTTTTATTGACATCTTCTATTTTGTCATGCTTTTTTTCAGTCTTTTGACTTATAATTTATACACTATTATTTTAAGTACTACTTTGCCGTTAATTCCGGTCTCTTTACACATGCACACTCATTCACACTCTGCTTGCTAATAGATATGACTTACAAATTTCTAAAAGCAGCAGAAAGGGTCTCACTTTAACATGTAGGGCAAGAGCCCGTTCTCACCCAAATGCCATCTTTCATAGCTTTCAGGTACAGGAACTGGAGACTCAGGGTATGGAAACCATTCATTGTAAGAACAAGCAAAGCCATATAGGTACAGGGGGAATGAGTTTGTGATATATTGCTCTATCCATCACCTCAAAGGCACAATTTTCATTCAAGCCATGGCTCACACTGCTGAATAGGGGTTAAATCAGAGACATGAGCCCAAATATTCTACCAACAGATGGAATTTCATAGGAACACAAGTCACACTGAAATTATTGGTTGCAGAGCCACTGTGGATATTCAAAAGCAACTTTCAGAGCTTATGGTTAGGGACATAGAACAAGCATGGCTTAGCTGATAATGGTTCTGTTCATTTATTGAACCCAGATGATACTTTTGGGTGCTTTTGGGAGTCTCAGGAGACCAAGGGTAGAATTAGGACCCTAAGTTTGTGCAATCACTTTTTTAGCATTTCAAAGGCAATTCATATATAAGAAAAATGCTTCTTACTGTTCTAAAGAGTGTTACTAAGTAGCTCAGTCCCCCTTGCTCCACAATTCTCAATTAGTCTCATTCACATTGGTAATAGGATTGGAGATCATTAACCTGTAAATCATTGGTTCAAATCTCAAGCAGGTCATTAGTGACTAGAAGGCATTAGTATCTAATGACTGGTTTCATTTCAGTGGACAAATAGTCGCCACCACAGCTGGCATTAGTAAATTATTTCAGTGGAGACTTAGGAAATGTACCAGGTCCAGATTTCATTTCTGCCAGTCTGATATCCCAGCCAATCTCCCTATTAAGTTCTGAATTTACTTTTTCTTCTTTTTCTCAATGTTTTCAAGATCATCTCTTGGAACAATGTTGGGAAATGACAGAACAGTCTGGAAAAAAAATTTTGAATGTCTGAATCTAGTTTTCTAGACATTTCTGTCTTGTAACTCAATCACTATGGTCGGAAAAAAAAGAAAGCAATGCATTTCCCACAGTTGAGACATTTTACAATGTCTCTCTCTCTCCTGTGTGGATTTCTCTGCTAATACACAGAATCAGTCTACAATATACTTGCAGCAGCCCTTATCCATCCCACATTGCAAGCCTGCAGTGATGGGACTCAAGGGCTGGAAGGACTTTTGTATACTACAGAGGCCAGACCTTTGCAATCCAGACTAGTCCAACAACATCCATGCCACAAGTGTTGCCAGACACATAACACTTCCAACAGCCTCTAGCAAACTTGAAGTAGAAGTCAGGACAAATTACTGAGAAAAAAATCCATCATCGTTGCTCATTTTCTTCTAATTTAAGCATTCGGTACTGGAACACAGCACTGGGTTAGAAGGACTTTTGGTCAAACACAATATACATTTTCTGAAGCAAGACCAGATATGCAAAGACCAAAAGTCACAAAAGGTGCAGTAGGTCACAGGAGCAAAGCAGGAGAAATTAAGGATATCATGAATGCCTAAAGCACTAATAAAGGTGTGGATTTTTTAAATGAAAGCAGGCAGTAGACCCCAGGTGCCATCTGACTACACAGGTAGTAGCCTTGTACAGCCACTCTCATGTATTTACAATAAGTTATTCTATGAGTCAGGAGCCACATACTGCCCTTTGCAGTCCATTAATTTTATTTTTTCCTCCTGTTCAATTAGTGCAAGACCTTGAGCCATTGTGGGTAACCCCAGGAGAATTATAATTAAGAATTAATATAAAGCCAACCTGTGGTGCAAAGCTCTGAAGTACTTTTGTCACCACGTGTTTATGGTAATGAAACTGTGATGAAAATTTTATCCCTGAGTAAAACACATTTGAATGTACAGTCACTGACCTGCAAACTGTTCACATGGCAAATGTATTAGGACATTTGCCTAAAGATCTCACTCACAGCTGAGAAAGAAGCCAGGCCAGCTTTGAATAGGATTTAACAAACTAATCACCACCTGCAAGTTTTGCAAATTGCAAATCCTCACACCTTCCACTGCAAAATAAAAAACACTTAGGTATTCAGCATGCAAAATCCATTGAATAAGTAGTTTTAACCCACCACCTGTCCTCACTTCTTTTGCACTTACTTATAACATAGGTCGGTGTCAGCACACATTGAAAATATCACGCCAGCAAGGACTACTTGTAGAAGTAACCAACAAACTGAAGGAGTATTTGCTTTGCTCTTACCTGTCAGTCTGTAAACCACATCTTCAAACTGGTGCAGAACCATGTTATGCAGCAACACAACCACACAGCGGAAACAGTTTAGCATGGGCTCCATCCGGAGAGTCCTCAGCACACTCGGTTATGAAGTCACGTCTCAACACCTTCTGTGCAAAGGTTAAAGATACTCAACAGAATAAAAAGGAAATCGGTTGGTTACTTACTATTTACCGTAAGGTTGCTCTGGCTTGTGTTGCAAAAAAAGCAGCTGAAGAAAAGAGAGCCAGCGTAGAGCCAGGGATGCGTTCCCTCTCCTCCCCATCAGGTATCACCCCAAAGCGTGAATGACTTTGTGCTGTTTGTGGGATTTGTTGGCTGTCCTTGCAGACCTCCTGCCCGTTTGGAGGGCAAGAACAAGTTCAGGAAGGCTGCGTGTCCACTGCTCAACATGTCACGAACCTGCAGACCAGCCAAAGCTCATTCCTGGACACGTGTTCTTACCTGGCTTTGCTCCTGATGTCCCGGAGCTCTGCCTGCACCAGACTCAGGCTTTGTAGGGCAATATTGTTCTGAACCTGACAGAATTAGGCCCTAGAGGACACAAAATGCATAAACAGTTGCTGTCCATAATTTACCTCACCTGCATAAAAATAGATCACTCTAGTTTCCAGAGCAAGCAGTTAATCTTCATAAGCATAACCTATATTTTCTGAAGGAGGAGAGGAAGAAAGAATACTCTCTGCAAGTTTGTTATCTCTGACATACTTTTCCTAAGCCGGCTGATTGCATTAATAAGGCACAAGAAGACACATATATTAAAAATCCTGCATTTAAAACTTACCTTGTTTGATCTACAACAAAGTGACAAATCCAAAAATATCAAAGTTATAGATAATATTTTATTTCAAAAAAGGAAGAGAAATCTAAGACACAGACTGAGGACAGCAAAACTGTCTCCACACGAAATTTTTAATTTGTGTTTCATTAAATAAGGCAATTAACATGACAATCTGGAGGCAGAAAGGCCAAAACTTCTTGGTTTTTCTGAATTTACTTCCTTAGGGCTTGACCGGGACACTCAGACACAGCTCTCAACAAGAGGGTAACATTTAGCTATGCCACATTAGGAAGAATCCTCAGGAGGAATTCACAGGTTCCTACTTTGTCTTGCTCAGAGGGGAAAATATGTCACTGTGTACTTGAAAAAGGCTCTTGCTTATTCCCTTCTCCACTTGCACTTCTCTGTCTGACATCAGATACTTTGGAGGAATGTTTATTCCCTCCATCACAACAAGGATGAACCTCTGGGAGGGACCTTAAGATACCCTTTATAGCTATCTAGAATCAGAAGAAAATTATTCCCAGACATTCTGTTTCTTCTATAAAAATAAAACCAATAAATGCAATTCTATATGCTCATCCTACACGAGATACTGTAGCCTTTACCTGAGCCACTATGATAAACCAGCAGACCAGCAGGTCTAGCAAAGAAAAATATCAAACTGCTTTTAAAAAGCTATATATCCAAGCTTGTGTTGGGTAAATGCATGTCTGATTGCATGGAAAATATAAATGTCACATGATGTCAGTAGTGACTTAGCTGCAGAAGAGGTTATCAAAACAAAATAGTCAGATTATGTGGAACAGTCAGTTCTTGCCTCTTTGACTCGACTTCACAGATGCTCTGTGTGAGTTTATGAAGCCTTTACAGTGGGACCAGATGAGCTGCAATTGCCATGCTTTCTTCGGCCATAAAGCATACAAGGCAATATAAAAGAGGGAGACTTTGTGCATAACACATACCAAGCTCAAACAAGGCATTTTCCCCAGTTCCCGCACAGCCACCCAACTCTGTGATCTTTAGATTTAATGTCAAGTATTAACTTATATTTGATTCTCTGGTTAAAGCAAGAGGTTTAACCTTTACAGCTGGTATTTTTAAAAGACAAGAAAGGAAGGCTCCCCTCCCCCAAATTTTTATTCAGGCACACTTAGTCATACCTATGAAACTGCTTCCCCTGAAGTTAGCAAGGATAACAGCAAAATGAGGCCAGAAGAGACATTAGACTAGTGGGCTATCTGACATTAAAAATCACAGAATGTGAGAATGTCAGGGGTTGGAAGGGACCTCTAGAGATCATCTAGTCCAATCCCCTGCCAGAGCAGGATCACCTACAGTAGGTCACACAGGAACGCGTCCAGGCGGGTTTTGAATGTCTCCAGAGAAGGAGACTCCACAACCTCCCTGGGCAGCCTGTGCCAGGGCTCTGTCACCCTCACCGTGAAAAAGTTTTTCCTAATGTTTTTGTAGAACCTCCTGTGTGCCAGCTTGTATCCGTTGCCCCTTGTCCTGTCATTGGATATCACTGAAAAGAGCCTGGCTCCATCCTCCTGACACTCACCTTTTACATATTTACAAACATTTAAGAGGGCACCTCTCAGCCTCCTCTTCTCCAAGCTAAGGAGACCCAACTCCTTCAGCCTTTCTTCATACAGGAGATGTTCCACTCCCTTCATCATCTTTGGGGTTCTGCGCTGGGCTCTGAGTGTGTATACATCAAAAATGCTGTCTTTGAAAGGACAGATCCATAAAGACTAAAAGAACAGGAGTCTTACATGTGCCATGGAGTTCTGCCCAGGATCCCAACGTGAACAACTCAACCCATGCATGTCAAGAAAAAATAATCATTCAACATACCTTTTTCTGAAGAGGTAAATGGCCTACTTGAACTCCTAGCAAACTTTGCTGAGGGGACAGAGGAATGGGCTTTTCCAAGTGAGCTATGAAATTATAAAATTTATGACCTAGAGACTACAGTTCTTGACTCAAGAGTACAAAACAGTTCTGTTGCTTTGACATGACAAATCTCAATCGTACAGAAAATGTTCATAGCCAGTAAAAGGGGCTTCGATTCCAGCTCTTGCTAGGTAATGAAACCTCTCTGGTAAAGTGTTCACAGCCAACAAAAGTAATAGCTGAATTTCACTTATTTCCCCTATGCATCAGCGGATTTCTACACTTTTATATCTCTGGAATGTACGCATTATTAAGTCTTTGCGTGTACCCATCACTGTGGTGCTCAAGTGCTGTTCATCTTGAACCAACGCACATTAACCAAAACTCCCAATATCCAACTCTAATTTTGCAGTTTCAGTCCATTATTAATTGTTCCATATGCTTGAAAATGAGCCAGTGAAGCTTTCTTGGCTTTGCTCCCACTCCTCTCTGTATTTGGGCAAGTTGTCCAATTATTTTAAACACAATTCAGAGACTTTTCTCAAGGTGCTGGGAGACCTTTTGTGTTTAAGACAATAAAACTTGTCATAATAGGTCTTTCTTCTCTTCTTTGGTTAATAGACTACGAATAGCTTTGTGACCATTTAAAGTTCATTTACACATCTCCCAACAAGAAGACGCAGCCAGTGACACTGCATGGACCTTGCATGTTCCAGGTAATAAGGCGTGTTACCTGCACTGTGGGGCAGTTACATTTTGAGATCCATCTTAATTTCAAGTTGATCTTCATAAGCGTCAATGAGAATTGCACAGCATGTTTGGGAGAGATCTGCCACAGGGACAGAAACATCCACAGACCAGAAACAGCTACAGAACTGTTTATAAGCTTCAATTTATAATTCATCATCTCCATCCACCTAGTTGACAACTGCTGCCTCTGCTTGCATTCTCCAGATTGTTCTTCTTCCACTCCTCCTGAAACAGCTGTTTACTCTGCAAATTGTCACAACCGTTTGTCCCTGCAGACACAGGCAGCAGCTTTTCAAATTTGCCCAGGAGCCTAGCTTTGACTAGTCTTTCCCAAGGGGTCATTTCAAAACACAGACCTGCTTCTGCTTGGTGATGCTTTCTCCTAGGTTGTTAAATAATTTTGTGCAAGCTTCCATCTGCTTTACCCTTTAACACTACTCTTTTTCACAATATGTTAAATATACCCTTGGCAAAGCACCAAAGCAGAGTAAAGCCCCTTATCCACAGAAAAGGTACATTCAGGGCAACAGCAGGAAAAGCTTCCTCCTAATGCCTGCACTTTAATCCTGCCCAGGAGAGTTTTCTGCCATTGTTGCGCTCTTGTTAACGATAGTTGTCAGCAGCTGACCATCCTCCTAGCACAGATGGACCCTAAATACCCATAGCCAAAAGTTATTGCTGAAGCCACTCATTGGTATGTCTTCAGTTCGCAACTCATGCTCAAACTCCTGCATTCCAGCAGCTTTTGCTCCACATTGCTTACATCAGCTGGTACCAACATCTGGCCCAAAGTTAAAAGCTCGGGTCCAGCTGAATCAGTGCAGACTACAGCAATTTCTCTTCTACGCAGGAGAGTCCTGAACACGGTACTCAAATGAAATAGTTCATCAATTTAATTCCAACCTATAACATCGTGCATTTGGTCATTATGCCAGATTTCCCGTGTCCTAGCAGCAGTGCTGCCACCCACCAGATAAGCTCTTCTGGAAGGGCACGGTCAGGGACATATTGGAAGGGACCCTCAGAAATCAGCTGGATGCACAGAGAGCAGGTGAGTTTGCAGGTCCTTGTGCGGGCAAGCACCAGCTTTCTCCAAAACAGTGCTAGTGAACATGGTTAACTGTTGCTAGTGCCAGCAAAGAAACAGAGACATCCGTCCATTACTTCCTCACTTAAGATATTATTTTAAATTATTCTGGAGCAGTTTCTGCTCTGGTAAAACAAGTCAGACATCCAAGACCAAACACTGATAACAAAGTGAAGAGGTTCCTGGTTGGATTTGGGATAGCCATTAGCCCTTTTGTGACTGATGTTTATTTTACTTTGTTTATACAAGGAAGAAAAGAAGGACAGTCTGCTATGTTTCTTAAAAAATAATTTTAACTGGATTTGGTTTTACTCATGCTGCTCTGAACCAGCTATAGTGCCATTTAGCCCTGTGGTGTTTCCCCAAGGTAAAACAGCCGTGAAATAATACAACCAAGGACATTGTATTCAGAATAATGGTATCAAAGATCTTTCTCTTCATAGGAAGTACTGCTGAAAGAGGGGTTTCACACAATGCTTTAAATGGAGTTCTATGCATTTTTCAACAGAACTCCTACAGTATCTTTTTTTCTTTTTTTCTTCTTGTATATTGTGGGTGTCTTTCATCCATAAGATCCTGAAATATCCTAAAAGTATAAATACAGGAATAAACACAATTCTGAATAAGAAGTACTAATTAAAAAATAAATAAAACCAGTGCTTAGACCAAACTCTGAATCCACAGAAATCAGAGTGCTCAGCTTAAGTTCCCTTGACAATCCTTTCATTCATAATGTGTGCATGGAAGAAAAAGGTGGAGATGGAGTTAAAGTTGTCATGGCGACGCTGCCTCTAAATTATGTGTCTTTTGTAAATTGACTACTTTGGGCTACATGTTGCTCAGCAAAGATCTTGACAGAGAACGTGTTTCAGAGAAGGAGTTTGACAGATCAATAACTTGGTTTTAATTTCAACAAAAATACGTTTTTTGCGTATATGTAGCCAGAGAGTACAAAGACTGAACACAAGATGAATCCAAGCACCAGCACAGAAGATTTGATCTTCAATCAATACAGTAATGCTAGAAATATTTTTTTTATTATTTTAGTTTTAGTATCCTTCAGCCTTCACGTAGAAAACATTTAGGTGATACCTGGACTGGCAAAGATGACAAGCTCATTTACAAGCTACAGCCTCCAACATTACCTAGCTGTTTCTTTTGGTTTGTTATTAGCAAAACAGAAACTGCCTTCTCCTAAAGGAAACAAGATAAGCTCTCAAAGAGTATGTAGAGACTTCTCTGCAGTGGAAAATTAATATCAAATCTTATCGCATAGTATTCATTATTATTATTTCCTCAAATATATACAATCTATGGACTTCACAGCAGTAAGAGGATCTTTCACAGAGCACTCTGCTTGCCTCTTATTCCTAGGAACAGGACTTACACTACAGCAACCACCTTTGTAAAGTTAAAAAAAGCAAAACAGGACACAGAAAAGCCTTCACCTTTTGCCCTGCGTTCTTGAAAATTCACAGCGAAGAAGCAAAAAGTTCTCATTTGATCTTGTAGTAGATTTTTCTTGCAAATTATGATTTCAAGTAGTAAACAGCCATCTTTAAAAAAGGTATTTCCTCTAAAAAATTTTCAACATAATAACTCTAAGACAAGGACTTAAATCCAGTATCTGTGTAGACTGGAAAGCTCAAATGCTTTCTAATTTGACTTTTCCTATCTGCTCCTGAAAATATCACCAAGACCTGCTGCTAAAAGAAACTCAGAGAAGAACTGCAAACTACTATTTTTTTCTTTTCCTCCTGCCCACTTCAAAAAGATAATCTTCATCTCGCAGAGTCTTCTCCAGAACAGGAGCTCTGCTTTGTGGCCAGTATGTGCAGAAAGCACAAGTCAGAGCCTACAACTGTGATTCCTGGGCACTGCAGCAACGTGCATGACAGTGAAATAACAACCACAGCATAATATGAGCAAACATCAGAAAACTCTGCATCCAGTCCAGATTTTCTCACTTCATAGAGTTCATTCCTTTCAAGTGGATCCACAGTGCAAGATCTCCACCTACAGAAGTCCACTTCTTCGCTTTTTCACAACTATTTTTTGCTAAGCATATGCAGAGCACCATGGGATCAGAGTAAAGGAGAATACCCAAGTGCTGCTTCAAGGCTGAATCGCCTGCCCCCATGGGGTCCCAGTATCTTGGTTAATATGTGTAACTGCTAAGAGCTATTGAAAGATGGTGCTAAAAAACTGAGCAAGCACTAGAGAGAAAAGGCTTTCAATGAAAATAAAGAGAAGTTTAATAAAAGAATAGTCAAAATTACAACAACAAAAACAGCACCAAAAAAAGCGCAAATAAAAAATAAGGAGAAAATAAAGGGCAAAGAAACAGGCAGAGCCCACATTCATCTGAAATCAGCTTTCTCTTCCTCCCCTACTTTCTCCTTCTCCTCCTCCTTCCCCATTTCCTAACTCCTCAACTCCTCTTAACAACTCTTTGGCCTCTGCTGCCAGTTTAGCATTACAAATCCTCACGCTGGATTACATGAAGTCAAGCAGGCTCAGTGAAGATCACTAGGCTCATTTTATTCCTGGTATAATCTCATCCAAATCCATGGAGTTACATGAGGGATGAGCTGGAACCAGTGACGTTTTCTGAATCTCCTGACATCCAGCTTTGGAGCTCTGTAACTCCAGACTGATGATACACACTGAAGGGTTTTCCAAACACAGCGGAGGAGAAAGAAAAAATATGAGCTCCTTGGGTGGTTTTCATCACAGCAGTTGTACTACATCTGCCATATATCAGTACAGTTCCCATGCTTCCTACCCGAGATTCATAACAGCTCTAAAAACACCATCATACTTCACCATGTTGAAAAACAAATTTCTCCATAGCTGGAGAGATATATTTTTCGAGGTACAATGGCAAGGAACACTATGTCCTTTAGAGCAACTTAACAAAAGAAATGATCTGATTCCTGGAAAGCCTTTTGCAATCTCTGCTTTTTTTATCTGCAGACTCTCTGCAGTTGTTTATTCGTGAAGCGATAATCCTCTCCCTTTGTCTCAGTGAAAACATCGTCCTGGGAGATAAAAAATAGTTTGTACGAACCTGCTGTATTGCTTGTGAGTAGTAATAACCAACTCACATCAAGGCTGTATTTTTTTATTATTATTTGTACTGCAATCGTGCTGGAAGCCCCTTACTTGCACTGGATATCACTGTGTTAGAATTGTGTATACACAGGATAAGAGACACTGAGTGATATGACCAATCAGATGCACTGTGTTTTAAATGGAAGAGTCAGGGAAAAAAAGAATTAGAAAATTAAGACTGCAAAAGACCACAAGAGGCCATCTAATTCATATTTGAGTGTGTGGTAGGTTCACTTACGGCTGATGGCTAATGCTATCAGTTGTTTCATTTGTTTTATAGATGGAAAATTAAGAGATTGTGTCATGATCATGAAGCCAACTGGCTGGCAGTGGCAGAAGTGGAAGTTTAACCAAAACAAGTACAGGTTGAAAAAATCCATGAAAATACTTTATGTTAACTGAACCTGGAAGCCTCTAACGAAAACAGTCATAAACCTGCTATCAGTATTTGCCATGAAACAGTGAGTTAAAATCAAGAAATTCTAGCTATCAGGTACAACTTTTTATTTGCTTTTCTGCACTCTGGCATACTTTTTAAAAAAGCAAGAAGTCCACAAATAGCTGTATATATTAAAATATCTCCCCCCTCATTTATCACACTGCATTAGATATTCAATTTTCCTTCGCTATCAGTAAAAAACACTATCCTATGCTGTATATAATATATGAAAGTCACACTATACAAAAATTTAGAGAAGATAAAATACTGAGATCAAAAGCACTCTATATCTGACAGAGACTTTTTACATACTGCAATGAATCTTTTCCCGTGTATTCTGTCTATTCCATGAAGCAGCATACATGCTTAATATCAGATAAGCTCATCCTTTTTGTCAGTTATTGTAGATATCGAGTTTTCTGTTTCAATGCAGAAAAAAAAAATAGTTGCAGTACCTTTTCTATCACCATGTTATCATTTCTTCTCTGGGCTGGAGTGTAATCATCCTCCTTCATAGGTTACTGTTTCTACCTTCTATATCAAGTAAGTTTCATACATTGATTCAACCTAGGCAAGATTAATATGGCTTTCCTCTTTAACATAAATCTTTTGATTTGTTGCTGAATGGACTGTTCTCAAGTATTGCTATGTAACTGCAAGGGACAGCGCTGTTTATCATTACCCCCTGAAAGCAGCCATCCAGATCTAGATATTACAGTACTTCGAATTTAGAAACCATGAATATAAATGTGTTCCTACCAAGAATGAGTGGGAATTAAATTAATGTTTACTTTACATTTGAAGCACCTTTTACATTTATGTGTCATCTACAATATCTAGATTAAAAAAAAAACCACACTAAAATAGACAACTAATGCTGAAGATTCCTACTGAATAAGAAACATAGAAGTTCACAAGTAATGCAATGCAAGTCACACGAAATTAAATTATAAGTAATTATACACAGTCAAAGAAATAATGGAGCATTTGTTCCTTGGAAAATGTTGGTTTTTAAGCCAACACATCTTGGGAGAATTCATAGAATCATCATAGAATGGCCTAGGCTGGAAGGGACCTTAGAGATCATTTTAATCCAGCCTCCCTGTCGCCAGGGACACCACCTGTCGACTAGATCAGGCAACACATGGAGACCAAACAGGAATCAAACCCGCGACCTTGGCATTGTTAGCGCCACACTCAACTAACTGAGCTAACTGGCCCCCTAATTCCCTGGCAAAGTCTAATTCTTGTTAGGGGGAAAAAAACCACACTAAAATTCTTTAAAATATTTCAATATATTATTTGAAATTATTGCTTGAAAATGTTTTTACACTATATAAAAGACAGTCTATGCATTAAAACAGAAACAAACCAATGAAAGTGATAAATTCATTCACACTAAATTTCAAGTGCCATCAATTTTCTTTCCAACTTGGCCATGGGAGGACGTATCCTAGCTGTTGAATTTCCTATCAGAAAAGAAGATTCTAGTTTTCAGAGAATACTTGAGTTTTTGTCAGGTGTAGTTCCTTCCACTAGTCACCCTGTCCTCCAGGCACAAGCTCCTGAAGTTAGCAAAATTAAATATTAGAACACACAATATACTTAAACAGAGCAGAAATTGATGAAACAATGTCCTTTGTTGGTGACAGCACACTGAGAACATGAAGAACATTAAATCTCTTTCCCATGCAGCAGAACAGAGCTATCCCATATTTTTTTGGCACAGACTAGTATCATCCTAATGACGTAACAGGGCCAATCCCATTTGCATCAGCTGAGGTACTGGTGCTGCACACAAACTGCTTTGGCTTGAACCAACAAGCTACACTGCGATGACGCTTTAAGATGTCCCTTTCTGTGCCTTTTCCGTAGAAAAGAGGAGACTCATAGGGCTTGTAAATGTCCTAATCAGATTCTCTTAGAGCATGCCCCAGAGCACCAAAATCACTAAAATTGAGGAGGAAGCCCAGTTCCACGAGGTGAGAGAATAAAAATAAAAATAAAAATAAAAATAAAA
>NW_009729258.1:2555-6848 GCF_000703405.1 Apaloderma vittatum | reverse complement strand
CAGCTCCAGGGCTGCATCTTGGCGGTTGGTCCCAGGCGGAGGAGGTGTTTGCAGCCAGCGGTTCTCCAGGGCCACCCAGGGCCCCTTTCTCATCACCCCAGGCCTGCCCGCCTCCACACCTCATCCTCTGCCTCACGTCCAGGACTGAATTGCATAGGAGCAAAGAGATGAAGAGCTGTGAAATAACATTTTTTTTAAGATCACTTGCCTGGTAAGTGTAGTTAGGATAATTACTCTCTGATCCTCAGCCATGTACATCATCAAGATTCCACAACTTCAAACCACAGTCTTTGCGCCTTGAAATCATAATAATTTCTTGTCCATTAGCTGAGGCAATATAAATGTACATATATATGTGCTTGCATACCTGTGCACATTATCTGTTTTTTGGGAGAGATGGAGTGAGAGGAAAACAGCAAAAGTGAGCTCTCACATACCTATGGTACCCTGGAAGACCAGAGCATCAAACGAAAGCAGACACTGTGCATTTCCTCCATGCACATTTAATTTTTTTGGACGTATGAGAAAGACCTGAAAGAAGGAAAAAAGAGAAAAAACCTGGATGGGCTGGTGTCTTACAAGATTAATGAACTGCTAAATTTAGAAAAGTAATTCTGCTGTTGCTGCTGTATTGCAGACTCCTGTGCATGAGTCAATACAAAAAAAACGCAAGTCACTTCCTCTGTGAGAGCATGTACAAGTAACATAAAAGAGGCTCAATTAATCTTTTTAACCACTGAATTCAGTGTGGATAAACAAAGTGTGTATCAAAATGATGTGCCCTAGAAAGGTAATCAGCCTTATAAAATGCTTCTCTTCACAGTTCTGCTTTTCTCATTATTGTACTGCAAATAGTTTTCTGAAACGAAAAACTGTTCAAGCAAAATGTTAAACAGTCTTCATTTGTCATTTTCCTGTATAGACCAGGCAGCAGCCTGCTGGATGTCAAAATATGTGGTCATTATGAAGCTTATATTGAACTGTTTGGGTTTTTTGCTCCTTCTTTTTCTGAGGTGGTGCTCCTTTGTGGCTGGTAATTTCCAACACTCCTGCTTGAATTGGCACAGGTAAAAACTCTGCAGGAATCATAAGTTAATTAAATACAATGGGTAATCACAGGCTAGTGATCAGGCTGTATTCTAGTACTGTACAGGCAATCTCTAATGCTTTACCTGTATCCATAGATGTGCCAGCTGTGCTTCAAATCACATCACCAGGATCAGTACAGAAGAAACCAGTCAGTTTGACATAAGGTACTAGTAAGTGGAAATAGATTTTCAGTCTCTTTGTATTGGTTTTTTTTTTTTTTGCAAGAATAGAAAAGGAAACTTCTATAGTTAATTTTTCATAGCAAATTATAGGTTTGATGCAGAAATAACTAGGTAAGAGTCATTGGCATTTGCTATGGAGTGGGTCATAGTAAAGAATTAAACTAAATTGTCCCTTCCAGCCTAAAAGAAGCGGAAGAAATAAAGCTATGAAGGTAAATAGTTCAGCCACAAAGCATAACGTAGGGTGCCGGTTAACTCAGTCAGTTGAGCATGGCGCTAACTATGCCAAGGTTGCGGGTTCGATTCCTGTTTGGTCCCCATGTGTTGCTTGATGTAGTCGAGAGGTGGTGTCCCTGGCGACAGGGAGGCTGGATTAAAATGATCACTAAGGTCCCTTCCAGCCTAGGCCATTCTATGATTCTATGATAGCATCATGTTGTTTAATGGCAAGGTCTTTTGTGCTTCAGAGTGTGAGACATTACGATCATGATTACACACTAAGTACTGTTACTGGTTTTAAAACTAATACAAGAATTCCAGTGCTCTGCAGTATGATTAAAGATGGTAAATTTATTATATTTACATTCCAAATTCTCTTTTGCTTTCTGTGAGCTTCAGTATTTGCAATCAGATTTACATGGCTGTATTTTATTATACTTTATGGTTTGTTAAACCACGTTAGCCTGATTAACCATAGGAATATTAATAATTTTTGGGTTTACTAGCCAAATTTATACTATTGTCGGAAATTAATTGCGCTGTTGCTCTCTTTTTGCACAGGATTACTGATTGCTACAAGGCAGTGGGAGAAAACCATACTGGTGTAAAATATGTAAGAAAACAGGGTCATTTAGGTGCTAACAGCTGGCCACAATGATTGCCAAAGAACAAATCGGTATCACAAAACACTCACACCATGTCATATAGGTGAAACAGGTGAATAATACACCATTTCCCACAGAGCATTCAACAAAATTTGAAATAATATGCAACATGTCATAACCGCTGCTGCCACTGAAATAATACAAAAGTGCCTTGTTGTCACCAGTTAAAGTTTATCATCAGTGCCACTTCCATACATAGTTCCTCTGGTGGTATTAATGTAATTTAGAAAATGAAGTCAGCCTTTGCCCATATAGAACTATTCTGTGATAGCAACTCCAAATAATCATGTGTCCTGGTTTGTCCTCCACTCTTTCTTCTTTCTTCATCCTTTTCTCCTCTTGGCACCTTTTTCCTGTATTAACATCTCAGACGTCTGATCGGATAGGGCAATATGAGTGGAGCATGAATCACACGTTGGGGCCTGGAGGGCACCAGACTCCAGCCCTCTACCTCCTCAGAAGGATGATTTTTTGTCAGCCCTTCCATATTTTCAAAATTCTCTTTGTCTGTGTAGCCCTTGGCTAAAATTTTCAGGGAAACATATATCTCTGTAATGGTAACTTCCGTAGAGCTGGTGCGAGCTTCTGTTTCTTTCTTTCCCTCTTCCTTTCCCACTTTAACTTAAATTTGTCCATGCATTGCTCATTCACTTCCAAACGTACTTTATCTCCATCACCTTACTCAGGTAGTTTATTTTCTTTATTCTTCTATATTGAAATATACAGATATTTCAGGAATACAGCTTGATTGCTCTACTATTGGTTTATTCTCTCTCCTTCTCTGTACATTTTATAGCAGTAAAACTGAAGATGCAGAGTGATATTGAGAATAAGCAGAGTAATAATAACCCAACTGCTTGTATTTTCTCTATTGTAATAGAATTCAAAGTGACATCTGTCAAGTTTTAAACTTGCTAGTTTCTACAGATATACACTTTGCACAAACTGTTTTTATGGATCCAAAAAATCTATGTTTAGTCTTTTTCCTAAAAAAAATACTAGTCTTCCAAATTGCAATCCAATATTAATAGAAATTCTTGAGCAATATGCTATCCATGAAAGTAAATTCTTTTAATTCTTTTGAAATTATCAGGAATGGAAGGGAAGAAAAGTTTGGGCTGTTGAAGAGAAGAAGTATCTCCTTGAGTGTTCAGATAAATGAAACAAGGTGAAAAGCTGTGGCACATTTTCACCTTTCTAAGGATAATAAACGGTATGATGTAGTCAATATCCTCTTGAATTCCCTATGTGTTACAAAAGTGAGGGGGAGCTGGCAAGAAATTTTTAGAAAATGAGCAGTACTAGAGTTTTTACATGATTTCCATGTTCCTGGAAACCTAGAAAATCTAAAATCTTATGTTTGTCCCTTTGAAACACTTTTTTTTTGCCCAGATCAATCATTGCTTATTTAAATCCTTCAAGGAGACCATATCTGCAGAAAACAAAAGATATACTTTGTTACCAGGTATTATTATGCCTTATCTGAAGATGGAAATTCTTGTCTAATTGGGAAGACTCAGAGATACTGATGAGAGGATTTAGTCACTGGTATTTTAAAGATGAAATCTGTGCTTTTAGTATTGAGCAATGCCCAAGACCTTATACATAATGTGCTTTCCCACCAAAGGCTTCCTCCATGCTCTGGGTCATCTGCTGTCCTATGATGTCAGTCTTCTTATTTCTTCAAGCTGAAGATTGTTGGTTGAGAAATACCAACTTCTGTGGTGAAGGGTGTTGCACAGTTGGGACGATAATTCAGAGTAAGAACAGTGTCTATGTCAAGGTGAAGTACTGTCATCCACAGTATGAACTTCACAAATATTCTGAAAAGTTAACAACCACTTTCTCAGGAAAAGTTAGAAGTAAAATGTATTTGCCAGCATTACCCACTGATATGTGATTGGCATAGTGTAACATTTTTAAAAATCTCATTCCAAGAAGATATTAACTTGGCACACAGGAAAGCCTTTGGAATTTCCACAAGCCATAGTTAGTTGGACCACTGCCATAGGATGAGATCTTAGCAACTAGGAAAGGATGGTATTCAAATTACCAGCCAGAAGATCTAACAAACATATACTGGCAATTTTGCAATGTTTTAAAGGTAGTCTCCAAAACCTTGTTTGAAGCTTTTTGCT
>NW_009729258.1:0-2524 GCF_000703405.1 Apaloderma vittatum | reverse complement strand
TCTTCCAGGGCTCTTAGGGACACTGGAACTCCATTGCAACTGTGTTTGCAATGTGTATTTTAAACTGGAATGAAGCTTTCTAAAATTTCCCAGTGGACTGGAAAATTTATTCTGAATGAATTTATTGAATTGAAATTTCCCCAAGACGCACATTGTGGTTTTTTTTTTTCAAATGATTCACTTCCCTCTCTCCCAGGACACAGAGGGAGAGCAGATGAGAGATATTTAGAATGCTTCCTAATAATACCAGATAGTTTGAATGATTATTTTACTTATAGTACAACTCTCTACTAGAACAACTGCGTTGTTTTTAAACTACGCTCATGAAATGGGACTTGTGGTGCTCTTACAAAGGCAACATACTGTGTTGCTTTCATAGGAGCCATTGTTCTAAGTCCAAAGATCAAAAGGAAAAGGAAACTCTGGCAATCCAGCAAACTCCTATAAAATAGATGGTACAGAGTTTTGGGTACTAACTACATCAATGCCTTATGAAAAGCTTTTATTACAGAGGTGACATTTCATACCTGCTGTTGATTAATGCTTTTGTGCTACTATCTTGTGGTAGCTGTGATCTTTTTCCAAAGAAGAAGGTACAGCTGTGTTTGCTCATGGCAGAGACAGTGAGAAAGCTACAAAGGTGGTTGTATTTTGGAGGTTTGTACTTTCCTTCCACCTTCCAGTACCCAAAGAAAACATTATTAGGGAAGCATGGAAAACCCAGGGAACTACAGACCAGTCAACCTCACTTCTGTGCCAGGTAAAATCATGGAACAGATACTAACGTGCAGAAAACAGACTCCACAATCGATTAGATTGTAAAGTAGGTATGTTTATTCAGCGCTGGGCAGCACGGGGATATCTCAACAAAGTCGTGCGCGCCTCAACGCAGTGTTCACCTTGGATATATACGGTAAGATGTTACATATTCAGAGAGTTGCACAATACGGCTATACATATGCATAACCTGTCCCGCTTCGTATTCAAATGAGTTCTACGACGCCATTTACATAAATTCTTCCCAACTGCACTTGCGCAGTGCCTCCTGGTGGTGGTTGTTGAGGATTGTGGGGATAAAGGCTCGTAGTCTTCTTCATTGTGTACTTCTCACCTTTGGTTCTTGTGCAGACTCGGCTGTCTTTCAGCTTTCACCCAAACTGCACAGCTGGTATCAACTGGTCTTTAACTCCTTCAATGGGTTTCTACAATGCTTGACTATTGTTAAAGAATAGCTAACAATCTATGTAAGTAACCAATAGCTCTGACTTTGCTTAAGTGCAATCATCTGCTAGTTTTCCTATAATCCTCCTTTCAGATACTCCTGGTAACAGTACTAAGGCATATGAAAAATAATGAGATGATCGGTGACAGCCAATATGGCTTCTCTATGGGCAAATTTTCCTGACTAATGTGGTGGTCTTCTACAACAGAGCTACAGCTCTAGTTGACATGGGAAAAGCAACTGATGTCTTCTGCCTGGACTTGTGCAAGGCATTTGACACTGTCTCACATGACATCCTGGTCTCTAAGATGGAGAGACATGGACTTCATGGATGCACTAGTAGATGGGTAAGGAACTAGCTAGAAGGTCGCACTCAGAGAGTTGTGAACAATGGCTCAACGTCCACGTGGAGACCAGTGACAAGTGGAGCTCCTCGGGGTCTGTTCTGGGTCCAGTGCTGTTCAACATCTTTGTCAGTGACATGGATGACGGCACTGAGTGCACCTTCAGTAAGTTTGCTGACGACACCAAGCTGTGTGGTGGTGGACTCACTTGAGGGAAGAGATGCCATCCAGAGGGACCTTGACAGGCTTGAGAAATGGGCCAGTGCAAACTGCATGAGCTTCAACAAGTCAACGTGTAAGGTCCTGCACCTGAGTCGGGCCAATTCCAGGCACAAATACAAAACTGGGTGCAGAGTGGGTTGAGAGTAGCCCTGAAGAGAAGGACTTGGGGGTGTTGATAGACGAGAAGTTCAACATGAGCCGGCAGTGCGCTCATGCAGATCTCAGGACATAGAAGCAGGCTAATCAAGTGCATGAGCAGCTCGCTGCATGGCTGGTTTTGCAGGCAGGGCTTTGGCACCTCTTAATAGAATCATAGAATGGCACAGGCTGGAAGGGACCTTAGAGATCATCTAGTCCAACCTCCCTGTCATGGGCAGGGACGCCACCTCTCAACTAGACCAGGCAACACATGGCGTGAAGCGAACCCTCGATCTCGGTTTTGTTCATTGTCAGCACCGCCCGCAAACCACTGAGCTAACCGGCCCCCTTCTTGACTACCTCTTGCTTTGAGAAGCAAGAACTACTAAGCAAGGATGGATAAACTTGACAAAGCAGGTCTAGAATGCCTTTGCTAACAAGCTTCCTAGAGAGGAAGTAGCTATGTGGGGGTCCTGGTTTGAGCTAAATGAAACCAATTCTGTTCAGTGATTTTTACTTCTCAACTCAGTCTCTTGTAAGAGCCTGCACTTTCCAAAGTTAGCAGCATGTTTTTGCAGACAGTGTGTGCTACTGGCAG
>NW_009729257.1:1036-3290 GCF_000703405.1 Apaloderma vittatum | reverse complement strand
TGGGGTGAGGAGCTGTCTGGGTGCCTGGGCTTGGGATCTGCTGGAGGGGCTGGGATGGAGGGTACCAGATCTGCAGGGGGGCTGTGCCAGGGGTCTCTGCCCTGAAGGGGGGATCAGGCAAGGGGCATGTGCCTTTGTCCCCTGCAATGCGCAGGGACCTCCATGAGCTCAGGGTGCCCCTGGCACCGGTGGGAGCACTCCTGCCCCTCCTTGGCATCCTCTCGTCTCTGACCTGGGTGCCGCCTGCGTGTGCTGGAGACACAAACCTTCCCGGACCCTCCCCAGGACCCCACAGAATCCAAGAATCATAGAATAGTTCCAGCTGGAAGAGACCCTGACGATCATCGACTCCAGCCTTTGTCCCAGCCCTATCAACCAGCTAAACAATGTCCCCCAACGCAACATCCACCCGTCTCTTAAACACCTCCAGGGACGGTGATCCCCCAGGAAAGCTCTGTTGGGCAAAAGAAGGCTCAGCCAGGCAGTGGTGGGGACAGCAAGGAGTTTAAGTGGGTGCGTGCCCTGTTCCACGTGCAGGTTTGTCGCTGCTGCCCACGGAGAGAGAACTCCCACGGGTGCCCAGGCCGTGCCCACCCAGAGCTCGCCCCTCTCCTGTAGCACGTGGGGCTACAGGTCCTGAGAGAGTCTCTTCTTACGCTGCGGGCCCGTGACGACGGTGGTGGTGATGGTGATCTTGTTCACAGTGAGCCCTCCCGTGCCGTAAGTGTCAAGGTGTGCCTCTCGCTTGTACTCGGAGACTTGCTTGGTGGAGAAGAGCTCCCACACCGACACCCTCCGCTCCTGGAACTGGCCGAAAGTGATGTAGGAGCCCTCGGACTGGAGGAGATCCACGGTCTCCTGGGGAAGGGTTGCTAGAAACCTTTCCTTGCTGTCCCTCACGATGCTGCTGGTGGTGCTGGCCAGTTCCTGAATGCTGAGTGTCCCTGCGTGGTAGAGCTGCAGGAGCTCCTGCCTTTTCTCCTCAGGGATGTACTCGGAGAAGAGCAGGTCCCACACAGAGACCTGTCTCCCCTGGAACTCTTCCACTGGCATCTCAACCGTGGTGGACTTCAGGGTCTCCTCCCAGGTCCTCTCCTCCGGCAGGTGGGTGTGCTCAGCATCAGCCACAGCTGACTCCGGAGTATCTGCATTTGCTGATTTCTCTGCCTTTGCTGCTTCTGCCTTGGTGACGATGGTGCTGACGACAGTTTTCACCTGCTCAAGGGTCAGCTCTCCTGCCTGGTACAGCTCCAGGAGCTCCTTTCTGTTCTCCTCAGGGATGTATTTGGAGTGGAGCAGGTCCCACACAGAGACCTTTTGGCCCCGAAACTCCCCAACTTCTACATCGATGACTGTGGTTTTCAGGGCTGTTTTCCATGGTTCCTCTTTGGGGGACTTGTCATCCTTTTCCCCAGCTGCTGATTTGGGATTCTTGTTGGAATTCTTGACTGAAATTAGGAATTTTCTGCCTGAGGATTCTTTTTTCTTAACGACAGTGATAACAACTGTTATCATCTGCTCCAGAGTTAATACCCCTTCACGGTAGAGCTCCAGGAGCTGGTGCCTTTTCTCCTCAGGGATGTAGTCAGAGAAGAGCAGGTCCCACACGGAGATCTGCCTCCCCTGCAGCTCACCAGCTGGCACATCAACGGTGGTGGACTTCAAGATGTTATCCAGTTGTGCATCTTGTATTGAAAAATCATCCCCATTTTCCTTTGCCCTTGTCACCACCTTGTGTGGGCTTCTGGCATTTGCCGTGAGTGCGGCATGTGCAGCCTCTGTCCTGTTGATGAGGGTGGTGACCACGGCAGCCACCTGTCCTGTGGTGAGTATGCCCGCTCTGTACAGCTCCAGCAGCTCCTGCCGCCTCCCCTGAGGGACGTACTTGGAAAAGAGCAGATCCAACAAGGAAATGTTTTGCCCCCGGAACTCACCAGCAGTGACGTGGATGGTTGAAGACTTTAGGGACTTTTTCAACTGTTGCTCCTGGGAGTTCGTATCCTGAACAGGCTGCGATGCTCCCACCTCGTTGTTGGGTAGAACTGCGGAGGAGCTCAGATCCCCGTTTTGCATTTCTGCCCCGGTGACAATGGCGGTGAGGATGGCGATCATCTCCTGGATGGTCACAATCCCCGCCTTGTATCGCCTCAGCAGGTCCTCTCGCTGGTGGTCGGGGACGTAGCGCGAGAAGAGGAGCTCCCAGAGGGTGACGCTCTGGCCCTGGAAGAGCCCCACGCCCAGGGGGGTGCGGGCG
>NW_009729257.1:0-946 GCF_000703405.1 Apaloderma vittatum | reverse complement strand
CCGGGTCGGGCCCGCAGCGGCGCAGCAGCTGCAGGTAGGTGAGGTTCTCGTGGGTGTTGGGGTCGAAGCAACTTCTTGTTTGATTCTCGGGGTTGGAAAGAAACTCGCTCATCTCCTGGTCAAAGTAGCCACGCTTGAAGGCCACCTCCACGGGCAGGCGGTGGCTGTGCACGGGGTCGATGATGCCGCCGGTGGCGATCTGCGCCTCGAGCAGGCGGATGGCATGTTCCTTGACAATAAACTCCTTCTTCATGGCCTGGAAGAGGGAGATCTTGTGTCCCGTGTACGGCTCTGTGTACCCTGTCACCGCTCCCTCTGCTGACAGCAGCTTCTCATAAAAATCTCTGCCTATGAGTCCCGCAGTCAGCGCCTCTTTCACTGAGAGCTTCTCGTTCCTCACAGGGTCAGTGAGGAGCCCCGAAGCAGCTTGTGCCTCCAGCAGCACCAGGGCCGTGCCCGGTGTCAGGAGCCCCCTCATCATGGCATCATAGATACTCATCTTCTTGTTCTTGCCCTGGATGAAGACTCCAGCTATGAAGTTACTCGCACCCATCTCTTTATGTCCGTCTGAGATCAGATCACCTCCCATGTTGCTTGAGTTGTGGTTCTGAGGGGGTCCATTCATCTTCCACGTTGTCTCTGAGGAGCAGTCCTGCTGCTGTGGGGCGCTGTGTCTGTCTGAGGGCAGGGAGAGAAACAGCTCGGTCAGACACAGGTTCTTGAGCAGATACTGTGGTGTGTGTGAAGAACCTGCCTCCCTGGATGTGGTAGCAGGAGCCCAGAGACAATCATCAAATCCTAGAAGGTCTCAGGTTGGAAGGGACCTCAGAGCTCACCTGATCCATCCCCCTTGACCAGCCCAGGGTGCTCAGGGCCTCATCCCCCCTGGCCTTGAGCATCTCCAGGGATGGGGCAGCCACAGGCTCTCTGGGCAATCTGCGCCACA